>NC_061107.1:12161800-12216800 GCF_015104395.2 Macrobrachium nipponense
CCATTAGTCTATACTTTGCAAATACTCTCGTGCATTCTGGATGTAAAAACCCTCTTCTTTTTCTGCGAGATTACAAACTCCTTTGAACCTTCAGGCATCCATCAGGGATTTACACCAACACGGGCTCTTGCTCATAAAGCTTCCTGCAACAGAATTATAAAGCAGTTTCTTTCGCATTTTTTCTCGAAGGTGGCGCGCGTGAAAATGGATTGCCTGGCTCCTCTCCCGTGTAAACCAGGTCAAACAATTGATCGTGGGAGGTCGAATGTCCTTTGTCTTAGTGTTGATGACCGCCTGACAAGGGCTGGGTCTTGTCAGGGCCCACTAAGACAGGTCGGCCAAACAATGACGTCACGAGGGCTCTCGTGTCAAAATTGTAAGTTAGTTTTTTTTTTATCTATAGACAAGGGTCAGATAATCTGCAGGATGTATAATTGCGCAAGACGTCTCATCCGGAATTTTAAGACAGCTAAATGAACGTGACAAATATAAAAGCATTGTACTTACCAAGGTCTAGAGAGTATATATTCTCTAGACCTTGGCAGTTACGTGTGTTATAGTGAAAATAGTCGATACAACTTATTTCTAGCAGGCTTTAGAAAGAAATTGATAGAGAACTTTGTATGAACCATTTGGTTTCTAATTAAGAAGGATGGAATGCATCAGCGTCTAGAACTTTTAAAAAAATCCCTTTCAGTGTCTTTTTTCCTGAATGCGAGAAGGCATTTGGCAGCCTTCAAAGACCGGTGTTAGGGAAAGTTGCGTTACTATGGCATTCCAGTGAAATGTGTAAAACTAATTTGATCTGCAGGTCTGGTTCTCAAGGCGAGGTCTCGCTCGGAATTTTTAGTCGTAGTTAAATGAATGTAGTGACTATGGAGGCGTTGCGTTTACATGAAAGATATTCGATATAGGCTATGTATATAGACTCCACTTCTTTCCTTGCCAAAATATACTTCATATCAACACGATATAAAGTATATTTTGGGAAGTGTTAGCTTAAATCTACGATATATTTCAAATTATATATCCAAAGCCATTCCATTTGTCTGAGTTCTCTCGAAGCCCAGTTATTTTCTTTTATTTATAAAACTATCAGATAATTGTAAATAAAAAAAAATGAATTTAAAAATCTCTAGAGCTAACGCGTCCACAGGAACGTATAAATGTTGACAGTGCAATCATCACTAAACTGTTCGTCATTAACGGAATTAAAAAGAATTGTAATTTCTCTGTTTGAAAAAAAGAGTTAATAATGAGTGGCTTCACTAACCTCTGTCATTTTACAGGAAATCATAAAATTCCAGTTAGCCATTTTTATTTATTTTTTTCGCATATTTGCCTCTTTTTTTTTCTCTCTCTCTCTCTCTCTCTCCCGTAATGGAATTGCTTTCGATAAACCCCACCAGTAATTGCTTGTCAAATAAGTTAGGATGATATGATTTCCGCCCGAAATTTCATTTTAGAACCCCGATGACAAATGACATTTTGCTGCCATTGAATGAAATGAAAAAAGTCCGTATAATGGGGAAATCTGAACGTTTGAAAAATACACATGCTAAAAGGATATGAATGTACTCGATATGAAATTAAAAAAAAAAAAAAAAGTTAAAAAAGCAGTAAAAAGCAGCTGTTAATTAGTTTTTGCTGAAAAGTACATTGGGATTACTGCCTAAATGCCGTAATTTTAACGTTTGTTTCAGTCTATTTACGATTTTCAGAACGAAATAAAATTTTTTAATCCTATGAAAAGGGAATAAGAGACTTAACAATTCTAGACTTCTGATTCTTTTTTCTTTTAGTATAATAATAATAATAATAATAATAATAATAATAATAATAATAATAATAATAATAATAATAATAATAATAATTATTATTATTATTATTATTATTATTATTATTATTATTATTATTATTATTATTATTATTACCTCCATTTCGACTGGGTCGTACTTAGTACTATATAGTGTGGGGTTCCGGGTTGCATCCTGCCTCCCTTAGGACTCCACCACTTTTCTTACTATGTGCGCATTTTCTAGGATCACACTCTTCTGCATGAGTCCTCAGCTACTTCAGCCTCTAGTTTTCCTAGATTCCTTTTCAGGGATCTTAGGATCGTGCCTAGTGTTCCTATGATTATCGGTACAATTTCCACTGGCATATCCCATATACTTCTTATTTCTATTTTCAGGTTGATACTTATCCATTTTTTCCTGTCTTTTCTCTCAACTCTGGTGTCTAATGGCGTTGCGACATCAATGAGTGATACTTTCTTCTTGATTTTGTCAATCAACGTCACGTCTGGTCTATTTGCACGTATCACTCTATCTGTTCTGATTCATAGTCCCAGAGGTTCTATGCCTGATCGTTTTCTATCACTCCTTCAGGTTAGTGCTCGTACCACTTATTACTGCAAGGTAGCTGGTGTTTCTTGCACAGGCTCCAGTGGAGGGCTTTTGCTACTGAATCATGCCTCTTTTTGTACTGGTTCTGTGCAAGTGCCGGAAATTTGCTTGCTATGTGGTTTATGGTTTCGTTTTTCGTATTGCACTTCTTACATATGGGAGAGATGTAATTTCCATCTATCGTTCTTTGAACATAATATCTGGTTCTTAGGGCCTGATCTGTCCCGCTGTTATCATTCCTTCAGTTTCCTTCTTGGGCTCTCCCCTCTGCAGCCATTGCCATGTGTCATCGCTGGCTAGTTCCTTAGTCTGTTTCATGTATTGTCCGTGCACTGGTTTGTTGTCCCATTCCTCTGTTCTGTTTGTCATTCTCCTGTCTCCCTATATTTCTGGGTCTTCGTCTACATTTATCAGCCCTTCTTCCCATGCACTCTTGAGCCACTCGTCTTCACTGGTTTCTAGATATTGCCCCAGTGCTCTGTTCTCGATGTTGAAGCAGTCCTCTATGCTTAGTAGTCCTCTCCCTCCTTCCTTTCGTGTTATTATTATTATTATTATTATTATATTATTATTATTATTATTATTATTATTATTATTATTATAAGGAAAGAGACCTCCTCTAAGGGTAGCAGCATTGAAAGAAAATGATGGCTGTTCCTACGGCACTCAATTTATATAGTCTTCTCTGTTCTTCTTATATTACCATTTTTTCGTCGAATAGTAAAACACGAAATTTACTTGGATAAATTTTTCCTCTTTAATTCAGTGTGGGAAATATCTAATTATTCTTTTTAATGAAATCTTACATATTTTGGGAACGTTGGTAACCCTGCACCCTCCACGACAAAGAGACTATTCGTTATGTTACCCGAAGAAACTTCGACAGTTTGTTGGAAATATTTTAATTTCCCTTCGAATGCTTCCTGTTTAAGCGTCATGTTAACATGAATGAACTATATTTCATCGTCCTGATGTATATACAAGATGATGTAATTAATGCTTTTTCTTTGTAAACAAGTAATATAGTTTCTTCTTTTTTAATGGCCTGACTACATCAGCAGAATGTCTGAGTTACCGAGAGAGAGAGAGAGAGGAACCCTGATTTCGGGCTAGAGTGCCTGGCTAGCACCTGGTCGCCAAAGCATTGTTTATGTAATTTCAATATGACAGTCCTGAGCTACGTAATGAGCTTATGAAGGTTGGTAGGTAGAGTTTAGGGGTCCACGCTAGGCTGCTTAATCATTTTAAAACTTCATTAGACTTATCAGGCTTGGAAAAAGGGCCAAAGCTAATTTGAGGCTTATGGGAGAATCAATATTTTGAGTGTTTGTGGAAAATTTGGGCTTATAAAGATTGGTGACTTCCTCTCACCCGATTCGAGGATTTGGAATTTTAAGCTTCTACTTCCATTTTCCATTATAATAACCTTTCTTTGCCCTCTCGACCTTTCTCTTATCTTTTCCTTTTTCCCTTTTACTTGCTTGGAACTTCCGATTTACATTTAAATGCGTGGCTCTTAATGTCAGTAAAGCTTAAGATTTAAGGTGTATTTTTTCATTAAAATTTACTTTTGAGAAACATACGAGCATACCAAATAGTGCTTCCTCTGTTTCTCAAAACGTTGGTATTTTGCCGAAATATTTTCATAGACGTTTCATGATGAACTTATTATATCTAAATGTTTCAACTCTTTTCCTTCCTTGTTTTGAGAGCTGTTATCCAGTGCGGGCTTTGGGTGCTGACTTCTCTCAAAGTCTTGGCTAGTTATGTCATCTGTCAAGTTTATTTTGCCAACTCTTCTTAACCTTACCTAGTTGATTTTGCTTACGGTACTAGGCAAACTGCTAGTGCAAACATTGTGTCAGGTTTAATACTAAGCTTGCTAGGAACTTTATCCTGGCTACAACTTAAGTGTGGAATATTTTGCCCAGTGCACTTGTGGAATTATCTTCTGATCTCCAAATATTTCAGCCAGGAGCAAATTCCTTCCTGCTCTTTGCTGCTAACGTCTCCTGAATTCCAGGTTCCCTCATATTTATTTGTCACTGATGGAGCACCTGCTAGTGTTAAGATATGTTTTCCCATGGCGAGCAGGCGCCAAGTAAGCGTGCCGGTTGGAGACAGCAACTGGACCTAATAAACCACACGCCTCTACCACCGTGTATCTCTTGTCCCACCTTGACATCCAATATGGCGCAGTGATTCTTAAGGACCAACGTGACCCTCACCATGCCCTTCCAGCGTCGCTCAGCGCAGTCCACACCAAGGGCTGCACGCCCTGTCGTCCCCCCGTGGGCTCGTTCCTGCCCTGCAAGAAGCCAGGCAGGCCATGGCGGCACAGCAACAAATGATCAACTCCCTCCGTGACCGGATTATGACACACGCTACCCCTGCACCTCGTGTCCCTTCGTCTGCAGCCCCAGAGAAGTGTGAAATAGAGCTGAAGCCCGCCTCGTTCAGATCCTGGAGAAGGTCGATGGAATGTTGGATTGAATTGTGCAGACTACCGCCGCACGAGGTTGTCCACCACATCAGGCTACACTGCCACGCACCCTCTGCAACGAGCGCTGGAACGCCAGATTCACCTCTCAGGAATGGAGTAACCTCACCGCTACGGAAGCCATGGATTTCATTCGCGATATTGTGTTTACGCTCTACAAACCGTGCTGTGTTATGGTCGGAGTTTTTCAATGCGATACAAGGCCCAGGCGAAAAGCGTTAGTGACTACTTTTTAAAGTGTTCCCAAAAGGCCACCGATTGCAATTTCCAGTGCCCTCAGTGTCAGTGTAGCCTAGCCGAATATATGTTATTACCTAAGTTAACGGTGGGCCTAAGTGATGAGGCTATGCGTCATCATGTGTACCAATGTAGCAATGACATTAATAGTGTTAATGCCCTAAGGGCTAGGTGCTGTGCCTACGAGGCGGCCCGTGTTGACGCCACTGCGCGCCAATGCAATTGGCGGGAAACTGCTCTCGCGGCTGGCAGCGAGATACCCGAGGCAGATCATCCGAATGCAACCGTCGCTGGTACAGGTAGGGGCCACCCACCCCTCCCTGTGGGAACTGCGGCGGCCGCCATGCCCCCGGCAGGAGCCTCATGCCCCGCCAAGTCCGCCGTATGCAACGGATGCCGCAAGCAGGGCCACTATCAAAATGGCTGCAGGAAATCACATGCAAAAACGGCAGAATCCCCGACAGATGTGTCTAGCTGCTGTGTCTGGTGCTGTGCTTGTTGCAGGCGCCAACCTCACCCGCCACCCAGTAGTGGAGGTAACAGTCGTCCACACCGCCACAGGAGTACAAGCGACTGTCGTCACCGTGGCGGACACTGGGGCACAGGTATGTGTGGCGGGCCCCTCCCTACTGTCGCGCCTCCAAGTCCGCCCAGCAGCCCTTACACCCCGCGCCGGCTTGCGGGATGTAGCAAACCTCCCCTGAAGTGCCTTGGATCCGCCATGTGCCACGTAACCCTGCAAGGCCGCACCACGGAGCAGGACGCGTATTTCGTGCAGTCGGCAAAGTACCTCTTCCTGTCACTGGACGCCTGCAGGGACTTGAAGCTGGTACCCAAGGAGTTCCCCCACCCCTCCCCGCGGTGGCACACGTGAGCTTGTTCGATGGCGTGGCTCGACGGGCCGCCCAGGTACCATCCCGACCCGCCGAGGTGCCCCTGCCGCCCCAGGAGGAGCATGCGGCCAGACTGGAAGCTGGCTCCTGCAACATTTCGCCACGACGACGTTTAACACAGCCAGAAAGCCACTGCCAGTGATGCAGGGGGAACCGCACCACATCCACCTGCCTCCCAGGAGCCACACCCTACGCATGCCACACCCCAGCATCGGTGCCAAAATACTGGGAAGTGGAAGTGAAGGCCCAGCTCGAAGAGGACGTCGCCCGTGGCGTCATAGAACCAGTACAGTCGACTACCAGTGCCTTAACGCATCCTGCCTGCGGGAGACACACCATACCCCAGCCCCATTCGACATGGTGTCCGGGGTACCCAAGCACTCATTCAAGACCGTGGCGAACGCACCCCCTGGGGGAGATTTCGTTACCGACGTACCCCCATGGGACACTGCTCCGCTGGCGATGCGTATACTCGACGATTCGACGACGCCATCCAGGACATCCAGAGGAAATACAAGTGCGTGGACGACACCCTGCTCTACGACGACAGCATCGAAGGGGCTTTCCTGGGCTGGGCATGCCTACGACTTCCTCGAAACCTGCGCAGCTAAGGGCGTCATCCTGAAGGCGGAGAAATTCCAGTTCGCAAGAAGAGAAGTGGATTTTGTGGGCTTCAACTTGGGCTGGGAGGCCTACAAGCCAACAGAGGAATGTTTGGCGGCCATCAAGAACTTCCGATGCCCGTGTCAGCCCTCTATCACCGACATAAGGGTGTGGTACGGATTCGTCAACCAGCTGGCACCCTTCCTCGCAACAGCCCCCATCATGAACACATTCAGGGAGCTCCTCAAGAAGCCAACGGGGAAGTTAGTGTACTGGGACGAGGCACTCCGCACCAAATTCCATCACGCTCAGGACACAATCTGCCAATTAGCAAAGGACGGGTTGGCCTACTACGACAGGAGCCGCCCCACAGCAGCGATCACTGACTGGAGCAAAGAGGGCATAGGGTTTGTTATCCTCCAGCAGTATTTGCGCGTGCAGCTCCGCCGACACCACCCTTCTGCCTGCACAAATGGTGGGTGGCGCCTGGCAATGTGCGGCAACCGCCATCTCACCGCCGCTGAAGCTGGCTACGCCGCCATTGAGGGGGAAGCCCTCGCAGTAGCCTGGTGTCTCCAGAAGGCGAAGCTGTTCCTGCTGGGATTCCCCAACCTCACCGTCGTGACAGACCACCGCCCATTAACCAAGTTGCTGGGGGATCGGGCCCTTACGGAAATCTCCAACCCCCGTCTCTTCAGGCTGAAGGAGAGAACCCTGCAGTACCGCTTCAGGGTCAAGTATCTGCCTGGGAAGCATAACAGTGCAGCAGACTTCCTATCACGATACCCCCCCCTTGAAAGCTGATCCCAGCACCCACGACGTGGACCTCGACGAGGACCTCACCGACGCCATGGCGGCCCACTGTCTTGGCAGCAGTAGAGCACGACAGCTGCGTCGTGGACGAGGCGAGTGTCAGACATGCCGCCGTCAGCGACCCCGTGTATCAGCTGCTCATGGCCAGGGTCCTGGCCGGGGACTGGGCGGACAGGAAGTCCCAGGAAGTTGCATGCCTTCGGCCCTTCTACGGTGTCAGGGAGAGGCTGGCCGTCGTCCAAGACTTAGTGACATACACATTTGAACAGGGCAACGTCCGCCTAGTTATACCGGAGCCCCTTCGTCAGCAGGTGGCTGCCAACCTACACGCGGGGCACCAAGGCCTGGACTCCATGCAACGACGGAGCGCGCCAGATGGTATACTGGCCTGGACTCAAGGGGGACCTGCAGTATTGCCGCTCCTTGTGCGAAGAATGCGACGTTTCACGCACCATCCCAGGCCGCGGAGGAATTCATCATCACGCCGCCCCCCAAGTACCCCTTCCAGATGACGGTAGCAGATATGTTCCAGCACGACGGACACATGTACATGGCCTACGCAGATAGGCTCACAGGTTGGCTGGAGCTGGGCCCACTTCCCCCACGGTACCTCCTCCTCTCACATCAAGACCCAGCTACATCGCTACTTCGCCAGGTGGGGGGCCCCGGAGCAAATCTCCACGGATGGGGGCACTAATCTGGCAAGCGAGGAAATGGGGGAATTTTTCAAGTTGTGGGGCGTGTCCGCGCGACTATCATCTGCCCAGTACCCTCAGTCCAACGGCAGGGCAGAGGACGCGGTCAAGGTTGGGAAGCGGATAATAATGGCCAACACAGGCAGCGGCGGCAACCTCGACACGGACAAGTCCTCTTTGGTTATGCTGCAGTACCTCAACACACCCCTCCGCGGAATGGAATAAAGTCACCCGCCCAAATGGCAGCAGGCAGGCAGCTCCGAGACGGCGTACCTACGGCCCGCTGGCACCTCACAGTAGACAAACACTGGGGGGCAACCCTCCTGCATAGAGAACGTCCAGATGGCTAACAATGGTGCTGCCTCACCGAGAACGGACCCTCCAGAACGCTTCCCGTCATAAACCGGGGCTCCCATGTACGAGTGCAAAATCAAGCCACCAAGCTGTGGGACCGTACCGGTATCGTGGCGGAAACGCTCCCATACCGACAATACCTAGTCAGACTGAACGGCAGCGGGCGCCTCTCCCTCCGTAACAGGAAGCACCTGCGTCTCACATCATCGGGGCCCCAGCCAGGGCGAGCAACACCTACCACGCATCCATCCCTTCCCCACGCCCAGCAGGCCACCGGTCAGCCACCCTATGCCCAGCCCGCAAGCAAGTGCGGGAGTCACGCCCATCACGTCACGCCAGGAGGCCAGCTTGGATGAATGACTACATATGACGTCTTTGAACTGTCATACACCCGTTCTTATGTGTAATCATGTACATTACAGCAGCATCTGTTTATTTTGTTTTATTGGATCTGTCCCATTACTCTATCGCATGCACCCAATTTAATCCATGTATATCCATGTATTGTTCTTTTTATTTCCTATCCATGTATACCCATGTATTAATCTCGGGGGGGGGGGGGGGGGGGGGGGGGGGATGATGGAGTACCTGCTAGTGTTAAGATATGTTTTCCCATGGCGAGCAGGCGCCAAGTAAGCGTGCCGGTTGGAGACAGCAACTGGCGTGAGTATGTAATTGAGGACCTAATTACCACACGCCTCTACCACCGTGTATCTCTTGTCCCACCTTGACATCCAATAGTCACCTTTTCCTGTAAGTAGTCCTTCTCTTCAGGCTGGTTTCTAAAGAAACAAAGAAAGACAAAATTAAGTAAACTAACGAGTATTTTTCAAGAATACGTTGCTCTGAATTAGACCCACTTTTTCGTTACTATAAATATCATTTTCAGACCGTGGTAACACCAAAATTTCCATGACACCTAAGCTAAGATCACTGTGATTGCAATGGAATATGGAACTGCAAATATTAAAAGACTTTACACTAGAAATGACTCTTTATGTGGAGTCCCATTTAAGCTTAAAGATAGTGCCAACATCAAACAGCTAATATCACTAAAGCTGTAGAAAATGCTGGATGCTTTTAATTTCCTTTTAATTTCTATTGGGGGCTACGTATCAAACGTCGTACAGCTACAAAAATATAATTTGATAATACCTATACTATTATAGGCTTTTGCACCTGATAAAATTCCCGTTTAATAAAATATAATGTCTGAAAAGTCAATGCAATCGTCCTGTTGACATTTCAAAATAGTGTCCCTTTGAATTACGTTTTCTTAAACGTAAATTTGAAAGTTTTCTTTGTTTTATTAGCATATACTCATATAAATTGACGCAGGTCTTCATGTGTGGGACGCTCTGAAATTTATAGATTTACAAACTTCTTTTTATTTTCCGATTAAAACCTGACTATGTGCATACTTAAATTTCTGGCGTATTTAAATTTATACTAGATATTCTTCAGAAATTATGAACTACTATCGTGTTCGACTGAGTCTAACATATTATAAAAGAGTTTTTTTTTTTCTTTTAAATTGAGGGGAATGTAAATGCGGATACCTGGCAAATACAATATGGCTCTTTACTTAAGTTTATAATGCCAGACATTGCTGTAAAGTATGTCTGATCATTGATATGACGAGTTCTTATAGAAAACGGTGGTAGATAAGTTGGACATTGCGTTCACGAAGTTGTTATGGTCAACTGGAAAACGTTGGCTTAGTCTGTGTGTTATCTTCGACACATCTTAACAATGGTTACTTTACGTTTCGAACTCTCATTTCCCGTGGTTGTTTTATTTACCCTATCTACAGTCATGTTTTTATCTGTTGATAATGTTTTACCTGCTACTGAAGGTAACAATGATCTTTACCGAAGCATCATCTGAAAACTGGTCTTGGTCAGCCAATAGGAGAATCCCTTACAAAGATACTTTGCCAGTAGGCAAATTTTTCAGCCAATGAAAGAGGTCGACAGAAGCGTAGGTTAATGGTGGATGTCTCTGATTGGACAAAGCAATTCCTATCCTGACTTCAGAATCGGATTCGAATTTCGGAAGCCTCAGTGTAGTTCTAAACACGAAGATGTGAGGATGTCTCTTTGAACGAGTGCTTACGAAATGAATACAAGGATTTGGGTAAGAACAAAAGTTAGTTTGTATCCCATTCTTGGGACTGTTGTAGTCTTTGTAAAAGATGGAGGTTCGAATAGCCATTAAACATCTTAAAATCTATGTTCATCGAAACGAGTGTATCTTAAGTTATGGAATTTAGGATTTTGCCAACTTTTCGAAAACGTTCGTAGAGTATGAAGGCCTTTGATTCTGTAAGGCTCTTGTGTGCTTTATAAAAAAACTTGGTATGCCAAAGTTCTATGAAAATATTAGGCTCGTAGTTGTGGTTCTATGTCCATGAAAGTATACTGTTAAGGTAAGTGTAAGAAGGTACTGCAAGGAGTTAAGTCGCCTGATGTGGACCCTTGGACTCTCATTACATCAATACAGACGAACCCACAGTTGTTTTTTTTGATCTCATATAATTAGTAAAGCACCAATGATCTAGATTTATTGTGCCATGACCTTCCAAACTTATAAAAAAAAAAAAGTCATGAATGGAATTTGAAATAAACATCATTTTACAAGAATAAAAAGTCCTGGCGTCAACCTGATGGCCAGACCCGAGATACGGCGCTTAAATGTCAACATTGTTGTCTTAATAATCCATAAGAAATTGAGATTTATTTATTGTGGAATATAGGCCAAGTATTCCAATAACAAATTCCCGGATTCACTTAATTCGACAGTGATTCTTTAAATGTAATAGTAAATACCAGGTGAATAATTATCATGAATTTCCAACCTAATATTTGAATTAGGGGGTCAGTCGTGATCACAGACAAACCTATCCACTCTTTATGTATTCTAGACAAAATAAAAACCCAACTGGTCTCTGTAGGATAATTGTCGTTCCTCATGAAAATGCCCTTTCTAACATTCGTTTAGAGATCATAGTGATTTTGAGGAATTTCTATTGTATTACTAAAAGATTCACATCGTCTTAACAGATGGCAACATCAATACGTTTAGATTTCTCTAAATTTCCATCATATTGGTTCAAGGCATACACCATACATCACCTTACTACTGTTATTGCAACCCAAACCCTTATTACATATTTATTAGCGAAGTTCAGTGATGAGTTTTTAAGGAAACTTCTTCCTGAACTGATCATCCTTTATAACTTGATACTGCTTATATTGCTTTGCACATGCGCAATGTACCGTACACTCAACAAACTTAGTTCTTCCATCAAAGGGAACAAACATAGCTTACTCTTAGCCTTTCAGACCTCTTAACTGGATTGAGTTCTCAACAAAAATAGAGCATTTTCTAACCCAATATAGCACTGGGATACTGGTGTTCCGGGGTATTTAAAAAAGAACAGAGGTTCTTCAGTCTGCCAATCCACTCCGTAGACTTAACAGCATTATGTCCAAATTTTTAGCCTCCAGATAACAATTCTGTCTAATCCCTTTACTAAGTCTTGGGTTAGATCCACCTAACACTTATCTTGTCTTTTAGGTCTCTTGATGTATTATGGCCGACTGATCACGTCTTCCCCACTACAGAGCAGCTTGAAGCTTAGGTTATTTTTCCACAAAATCAAGAACCTGTTGAGGTTACAACATAAGGATGAAAAGTTAACGGCAGGCGACCAGCTACCCATGAATTGATGATGTAGGAGTAAACAACTGGAAAATGTGAAGCGAGAAAATATATTTGAGAAACCACCTTTATTTAACTGCTTTCGAGTAATTTCTTGTTCATTTATTTGGTGAAATAATGCTCGTGTTCGTTTTCTCTTCATAGATCGATGAATTTCTTCAAATTATTTAATAAGGTTGACCTTCAAATTCGAGTACACTGACACTGATAAGCATAGAGGATTAAGAGTTGCATCCCAGAAAATACTAGAAGCATAAAACTTAAGCTTTTTTAAGAAGTTTAACCAGGAGTTAAAGAGATGGGAAATTATGGAGATCATGAAGAAAGACAATAACACAGGACGCAGGAGTAGTTTATTAAGGAAGCTGTCAATACAGACTGACAAGACCTTCCTATGAAACAAGTGAGGGAGGAGGAATCTGAATAATGGCTTATGCCATCAGGGTGAGTCTTTAAGTATTTAACGGTTAGAAATTCTATTGTAGCTTTTTAGAAGTCAATTACGATGGCGTGTTATGCTTTTGAATTCGTGTTTATTCTAAATACACTACACTCAATCAAGTTGCTCTTGACATATTCCAGAAACAGGCATTGACCTTACTCATAGCAATGTCACGTTTGAATTTTTCTCAAAATACGTTCGCGCATGAAACGCTTTAGGGTATTCAGTTGTTAAATGGTCATAGGTATCTGGATCTTAGATTCTTTAGGAATATAATAATAATAATAATAATAATAATAATAATAATAAATAATAATAATAATAATAATAATAATAATAATAATAATAATAATGATAATAATAATAATAATGTCATAAGCTTTTGCCAGTTTTTTATTGATATGTAAATTGAAGATCAAGCTATTTTTTATAGTATAACGGTTACTGTTGCAGAGACTAAATGGGATTTCAGAAAGAAGTCCTTGATAGCCAGAGTCCTACAGACTAAGGCAGTAACAAAGGTCCCAGCCCTGTCCCTCTTTGCAACGTAGACTTGTGTATAAGATAATTTAGGCTATTTTGTAGCTAAATATGTTCTTACTTTTTTACCCTGCAACCAAAATAACTTCCATTTTCCATGATTTAATTAACCCCTTTCTCTTACTTTCAGGTCGTCTGCAGTATTCGAGCTCTTGAAGGAAATATTTAGCGGATTTTGATGAAAATGAAAACAAAGAATTTTTTTCTTGTCTTGAGCAAAGGTAGGTGTTTGATGAAGATGAATGAATTTATTTTTTTCCTTTTAATAAGTTAATCTCTTCTTTCTGTATTTCCCTTTAGCTTCTCTTACTTCTTAATGAACACCATAATTTTTAAGCTTGAATTTCAAATCAATGGCGAATAGAGTTCATCTTCTGATTAATAATAATAATAATAATAATAATAATAATATAATAATAATAATAATAATTAATAATAATAATAATAATAATAATAATAATAATAATAATAATAATAATAATAATAATAATAATAATAATAATGGAAAGTAATGATTTCGGTGCGATAGAAACTCATGTTCAGTTGGAGTCATAACTACAGGTTTAGTAGTCTGTTTGATAGAAACTCAAAATGATGTAGTTTAAAGCTTTGGACCTACAATCAAAACAGATTTAAGTCAGTGAGATTAAAAGGGAAGTGGAAGCATCTGTGGCCCTTTTATAAAAGGGTTCCAGGTATAGGTGGCCTTGGGCCAGTCCATAATTATCTTTATCTTAATAACTTGCAATACAAAAGTTTTCACGAACTGCTCCTCTATCTCTTCAGGGAAGAGGCTACAGCTAAGGAAGAAGAGAGACGGCCATATTTTCCTTTATCATATATTTACAAAGAGCCAGAATGAATGGTTCTTCACATTTGTCAACAGTTTTTTTATGACCAGATGAAGTAGAAGAAAATTTCCCCATGACCATAAATGTGGAAATTAGTCACAATTTCGTACAGTGAAAGAATGAGCTTACTTCTTTTGAATTAATTGTTATGGAAGTATGAAAGGTAGCTATAGGTTTTTCAGGGTCCTAACAATCCCTATTGAGCCAAAGCCGAGTAGGGGTTCAGTTTTGCCTCCTGTAGTTGTGAAATAGGAACTTTTGGAATCTTCATCTTATGGGGTAGTTTTCTATGATTCAGTTTATATGATTTATTACCTAAGACTACTGCTGGTTCAGTATTTCCATGCTCATTTGTCTTCAGATTGACAATAACTATCAGGCAGTTCAGTATTATGCAGCACATATACAGTAGACTTTACTTTTTTACTTGAGGGTCATGTATTCTTGATATTAGAAAGTCTAGTTTTTATTGCTTTTATGGGTTACCTTCGTGATGGTCAGTATAGCTAGTAATAGTAGTGTGGAGTAAAACGTACGAGGTGTTAACCTTCATACGTAATATTTTCGTATAAAGTACAAATTAGTCTTGATATATTTTGTCAATGAGTCTTAAAGATATTGTTCATCTAGACTGAGGTTAAGCTTCTCTTATACACGATGTAGCCTTAATCCATAGTTTTTCAATTACTGAGTTTTGCCTGAGTTCCCTTAGAATTAAATTCTCACGAGCTTCTAGGTCTGGCCTCAGTGCAATAGTACATAGGCACTCATACTTTTAAGTTATGTACAAGCTATTTTCAGCTACAGGGTGGTGGAGGAGGAGGAGGAGTAGGAGGTTATATCACAGCCTGACGCTTTTACATGTTTACATTCTAGAATATGAGATACAGACACAACTCTACTTACGAACATTCAGAGATACGAACAACCACGATCATAAAATAAAATTGTACTTTACTGTATTACCATAATTTGCTTAGTGTATTGAATGTTTTGAGGTTTTATATATCATTCATATTAATAAGATACTCTATAAAATACAGTACAGTAATGGTATTGTGTTTTAGTATGAAAAAAAAACATAAATAGTGCTGCACGTATTAACTCGGTATCAACTTGGACTTACGAACAAATCAAGAACGAACAGCCGTTCGGAACGATATTCGTTCATAAGTAGAAAAGCGTCTGTAGTATTTGAGAATTTAGCTTTTTAGTTTTGGCCTCAATATTGTTGGTAACCCGAAAAATTGCCGCTGTTATCCAGTGATTGAACAATAAATATCCTTAAGTTTGGACAAAATTTGCAGTGAAAATAATGCATCTTAACGTAAATTGGTTAGATCTAATATTAAGAACTGTTAAGTACCTTACCAAGAGCATTATTATCACGGCATCTCTGCATATTTCAAGACTGCTGACAAGCGAAGGCTCCAGACTGGAAGTATCACTGATTTCAAGAAAATATATCAGGTGAATGAATTAGACAATATTACGAGTGTCTTACTTCGAGAATGATTTTGTTTTAGTGGAAATTATACTTCACGTAAATGAATGCGTAAACTAACAAATTCAAAATGATACTCTAATTTGGGTGGGATATTGTAGCGATGGTACTTTGGCATATAAGTAAACTCGAAAGTTTAATAAGCATCCACCATGTATGAGAGGGGCTTATCCGTCTTCATGTTACATTGATAAATAAACTATCTTGAGAGATTAAAAATCATCTTGAGAATTAGTCAGTGGTATTTTCACTGAATCACTAAATATTTTCCAGGTCTTTATGAAAAGTTTATTAAATTTCTCAGTCAACTTCGTAGCTATTAATAGAGTTATTTAATTAACTAATACTTTCAATCTGATTTGCTAGCCAACCATGTCCCAAATATCTTTCATAGTAAGGCTCCCATGAAGAGACTGATTCTCTATGCAAGGTGTCAGTTGGAGTAAGGTTAGGTTAAAGAAACTGAACATAAAACTATGACTGACTAAAGGGATGAGAAATAAAGGGAAGATATTTGATAGTCAGGGATTTTGTGATTTTGTGTTATGCGTATACTTTCCCCTAAGAATAGTTATCAGACGTGAAGTCTTAAGAGTTCTGTCTCAGCTTAGGAACTAAATCTGGACAATATTCGGTTATCTTAACGAAAATTGTTTGGTAAATTCACGCTCGTTATTTCTGAGTTATGGGTTGTGTAAATTTACGAATTAATTAACCAACCAACAGTGTCTTGAATTTTTTTTTTTTTTTTTTTTTTAGGTTAATGTGTAAATTTATTTTATTATTGTTAACGTATCTCGTATAATTGTCGTTGGAAATTTGCAATTTGCTCACAACAAGATTCCTAACTGTTAGCGTTGAAATAGTAAATTTAGAATTTGAATGCTCTAATGAGAAAATTATTGTAATTACAAATTATGTATTGGTTCTATTGTACGAGCACATCTGTATTTCAACTTTTACTCTGTTCTCATTACGTCTTAGCTTTCCTTTTGTTAGGAAAGATAATTCGCATCTTTATTTAAAAAAAAACTAGTGGCACCAAATAATCAAGGAAATTGTATTCATATCGAGGGTCATCTTTGATGTGCCAGTTGGACGTTTTTATCTGTGTTTTATAAATTATGAATTTAGAGACTCAAAGCTGTACAATTTTTACCAATTGACCAACGACTAGAAATCTGAGGTAGCAATAACTTGGCAATATTATTAGCTATATAAACCAGGTATGGTAATGAAATGCTTTTTTTTTTTTAATTATATAAATAATTCAGACATTCCTTGCTTCTTTCTCTCAGTCTTCCGTTCTGACTAGACTTCCCTCTTTG
This sequence comes from Macrobrachium nipponense, assembly GCF_015104395.2. NCBI lineage: Eukaryota > Metazoa > Arthropoda > Malacostraca > Decapoda > Palaemonidae > Macrobrachium > Macrobrachium nipponense. The sequence continues at coordinate 12,178,692 of NC_061107.1, forward strand.
TGAACTAGAAATCTCACATCACACATTCAAGGGTATTTCTTCGATCTCCTGTTGAAGCGGTTACATTTGGAAGAGCAAAATTGCTAACGTTTTGCACAGGTAGAAGCAATTCTGCTCATCTGAACCCTTTGCAGCAGAAAACCTGTTTGTACGTTTTATGCTATCATGAAACCCACTTGTTTTGTTGACCAAGTAAACAGACTCTCTCTCTCTCTCTCTCTCTCTCTCTCTCTGTTCTACACCTTTTGTGCCTTCCCGAAGTTTTCACAGGGTTTTCTGAAGCATCACATCACATTATATGCTTCCCTGAAGATCCCTTACATGAATTACAGCTGTTAAAGCTTCATTGTTAGAGGGACCCTTATTATGTACACTTATTTAGTTTACTCCATATTCTCACGTTGCTTTCGCCATTAATCCCAGAAACAGGGATTAAGTACGTTCTTACACATTCACATTCTTACACTTAACTCTAACTGCACTCTGGAAAAAAACTCAATAGGTATTCAGTTGTTCATGGTAATAGATTTTTCGATCTTGGCTTGTGGGGTGTAAAGATAGTTGAAATCGTAGCTAAATTCTTAAGTAAAATGTAATTTTTTTTTATATATAGAGATTTGGTAGTCATGTTTTTTTATGGTACCTAAGTTACGGGTTTCATCTTGCCTTGATTTTTTGAGCAGAGAGGTTATTTGTTTTCAGTACTGAAGACAAAGTGAGAACTAGGGCAGCTTCTGGTAAACAAGTCATAAACCTAAACAGTTTTAAAAATGAAAGCTGTGAATCATTGTTCATCACTAAAGGCTGAAGTACAGAGGTCCTCATAATTATACATTGTGTAGTAGTTAGAACTGGAAATGCTTAAAATAAAGTATCCAATGGGGTCTGCATTGCAGTGCTCCGGAGAAGTGAGTGTCCCTATCAGGGGGTATAAGTAGTTACCAGCTTTGAAGCTGAAACAGAGGACTCTTCTCTAAGTTGACAACTGAACAGCTGATTGCTGAGATAGGAAAGACGTTATGTGCTTCCCTTGTGCTATCCCAGATCTCTCAATTTTTTCGAATGTTACAGCTGAGGAATATTAGACCCTTTCAAATGTCAAAAAAGGGAGATTATGGTAACGTTATGAATGAGGCAGGCCTTAGTTATATTTGTATACATAAGCAAATGCTTGATTGTCATGAAGTGTCGTATAAGAAACTCTTATGATGTAAATATATATTTCGACATTCTTTCAGAAACAGTCAAGCAAAAGACCTGTGGTTATCATGGATATTATATTGTCGAACGTGTAGCTAAAAGAATTCTTTTCTTAGAACTGTGTTTAGATGTATACTTGCAAATATTTGTAGTATGGTTATGTAATCCGTCTTTAGAGATATTTTTAAGTGATTTAATGTGGGAAATTCTAACTTGCAGAACACAGTTCACTAAGATCAGAGAGCAAATTTTCTTGGATATAATATGCCATTTTTGCTGATTCTGGATTTGACTATATCATAACCTGGATTTTTTTCACATATAACTGCATTTTACATGAACCTGTCTCAGAAGATGATTTTTAAGTACTGTACGTAATATATATCTTGCCAGATGTCTTTAAAATTTAAAAATACTATCAGAACACTTAAAAAATTAAATATATTAAGTCTATTAGAACGTTTAGAGAGCGAGAAAAATCATCCTTTTGGTCGAGCAGATAACAATACTTTTAATTATAATTTGGACGCATGCCGTCGTTCCAGGTGGTACCAGCTTGTGGCTTAAACACCTCGTCTTAGGCTTGACATTTCATTCGTGTATTTGAAATAAAGGAGGGATAAATATCACGATGGCCACTTTAGAATTCTGTGTTGAGAAATCTTGCAGTTCATAACATCGCAGTAATTGCACAAAACAGGGTGTGTTTTAATCCGGTAGGAATTATGATGGAAGTCTTTGAAAATTGACAGAAACAAAACTATTGGAAAAGTCTTCTAACAGGACAATGTGAAATCATGTTGCCTTCGATATACTGGGAAGGTTGTGACATTACCAAGTACTACCTTAACAAAAGTCATACAGGGATTTTGAGATTGAGTTGATATCCAGACTTCATTGAATACAAATGAAGTGAATCTTAGAACAATGGTTTTTATCCAAATTCCCTTGTGGACAGTTTCTAATGGAAAGCTTGATATGAGAGTATTCCTCATAATAATATTGGTCATATTTACATTAATTAGATGTCATGGGGAATCTAGTTACCATTTCTTTACAAAAATTACAGAAACCTTTAATGTCAATTATTGGCTTGCTGAGCTTTGTGTGGGCTCTCATAACTGGAGATTTGTAGTCTTGATGTGAAGTGGTTAAGTAATGATGATAATGTTTTGGGGAATTTGGATTTTGTGAGAATATGTGGTGCAATCTTCTATTTTATTGCCTTGTGTATATTTAGATGGATAACATTTAGCTTTATCTTTGTTCCAAGTGGCCTTAGAAGGCCTTACGTCATGGTAACTTGAAAAGTTAGTAGAATGTCAATTGATTTTGCAGGTAATCTCATGTTAGAAATTGTTCTGGTTTTTACGTTGATGTGCAATAACCTTTCAGAATGTGTTGAGGTTTTCGAGGTTTTGTTCTGCCTGAATTTAATTATAAAAGTCGAAGTTGGCAATAGCGTGATGTTATTCAGAAATTCACTAAAGATATTTAGTTTAGGATTAAGTTAGTGTTTTATGATGGTGGTTAGTGAGTGCTCTAATCAAGTCCTTGCTTGTGATGCTTTGGAATTAGAAGATTTAGTTTACGACAGTAGTTTTGGAATGAGATAAAGATTGAGGTTTGCTATTTAACTAGTACTGTTGTGAATCAGTTTGTGTAATGATTGTGCTCAGTGTTTTCTTTGTGATAATGCCTATACTATGACTGTTAGGTGTATCAGGATAAGCGTTTTTAGCTCTGTAGGTTTACGGGATTCCCAATAGTACATGGTAGTCTAGTTTTAGACTAAGGAGAGGTTTGGTTTATGACAGTGGTCTATGGAATACTGACAGTGGTGTTGGACATTTACTTGGTATGTTTTTCTTATATCTAGATGTTATTTGGAGACAATGTTATTGATAACTAGACATTAGGTGATGACGCTGGATTTAACAATCAGCAGTTTATAGATGACATTGGATTTGGTATTTATCAATTTGTTGGTGAAAGTATAATTTGGTTTCCAGAAATCATTAGGAACAGTGATGCTTAGCACGTACTTGTAAAGTAATTGATGACAGGGAATTTGGTAGCCAGAAATAAATTTTTGATAGTGGTGTTTTAAATTCAATAAGGGTCATTTCAGCTCAGCATTGTCTTGTTGGTGCACTGTAGTAAAAGCATTCGTCATCACCAATATCATCTGTGTACATAATAAAGTGGCACAGAGCAGCGGAGGATAGGAATCTGTGGAGGAACCTGGGGAAGACCTACATCCAACAAAGGACTTTTGAAGACTGAAATGATGATAATGACGACACAATATATGAAGTTTATAGCACAGGATATGTTCTTAGTATTTGAAACAAGTCCAAGGTTCAGAAGAAAGAAAGGTTTAAGTTCAGTTGGGTTTCTGGAAGTCTTTGTCCTTGCCAGATCAGGTTTAGAAAGTGTGTAGTTTATGATAATTCTGGTTAATCTGTGATACTTTCACATTTCACCATCATGTATAACTGAATCACGAAAGTTTGGAACGTGATAAATGCATAAATAAAGGTATAAGCCACAAAGGAAAGTGAAACACTGGAGTAGCTGCAAGATCTTTCGATTCAACGTCCTTTACTTAACAGACAGACGTTGAGTCAAAAGAACTTGCAGCTACTCCAGTGCTTCACTTTCCTTCGTGGATTATATCTTTATCTCACCATAATTTATGTTATTTTGGTACACTTTTGAGTTTCCGAAAACTTTCTTTGATATTTTGTTTTCAGAAAGTCTATCTTGACTTTTCATAGATCTACCTTTAGAAAATGTGCCTTTTCATTTTGCTTGTAATGTTTTTCGGGTTTAGAAAGTGAAATAATGAAATATCATTTTCATAACGATGCCTAATGATTTTATAACTACTTGTCATCTGTTGGTCCATAGGTTTATTGCATGTGGGAAATCTGTCCGCTTTAATGGTTCTGTCATCACGAAGTCTGCTAGCTTTGATACTTTGGCTTACAAAATGTCTGAGTTTGTAAGTCTGAGTGTCTTTGGATTGTGATTCCTGCTGGCTTTCTAATGAGGTATAAAGTCCTTTGGTTCAGGCATTTTTTTTGGGTAGGGAATCTGTTAGTGTAGACATTTTTCTTATAAGAGAATCTATCAGTTTTGACAGTTTTGGCTAGGAAGTTTTAGCTGTATAGATATTCTTGGCCTACGTAGTGTAGTTCTTGATGTTATTTTACCTGGAAAGTGTGTTTTTTGTTATTATAATTTTTGTTTTCTGGAGACAGTCCGTTGATTCAAAGAGGGTGGGGGTTTGATTTGATAGGAAATTGTTAGTTTGTAGTTTTCGACTACAAAATCCGTTTGTAAGTTTGCAATCATTATTTTTATTTTCACCCTGAAAACGTCTTTACTTTTTGTTTATTTGAGTTTTTTTAAGAGTTTCATTTACTTATTTATTTATTTCATTTTTGGTCCACAAAGTTTGTTAGTTTTGGAAAAATTTCGCCTTACCCAGAAAGTTCATTTGACAGTTCAGGACAGTTCACTTTGCCCAGAAATTGAAGATTTGCCTAAAAACGTAGTACGTTTTTTTTTTTTTTTTTACTAGACAATGCCAGTTTGTCAGTTTTTTTACCTGTGTTTTGCCTAATGCACGTTTTTTTGTCTATAAAATGGGGGTTCGACTATCTTTGACTATAAAATGTCAACTAGAAATTGTGTTTTGCCATGGAAAGAATGTCACCCGAAGAGGATTTAGTATTCTCAAGGAGATTCTGAATATTTACATAAATGCATTAGCAAGAATTAGGAGTTGCATAACATGGGAAATGCATAATTAGTTTCTGAAACGGAGATAGGATTTATTCTTGATTAGCAGACAAAAAATATCAAAATTTTACGCTTTTGGTAATAGTAATATAATACCTCTCAGCACTTTATGTAGAAATTTGGGAACTTTGTATCGTTATAAAGGTTTTAGAAATTGTGTGTGTTACTGAAGACATAACATAACTGGCAAAGATTTAGAGTACTAGTGATCAACAGAAAGTGGCACTTTCTGATGTCTTGTAGTCATGTTCTAGAGAGCATGTGTAGGTCATTTCTTGTGGGCAACGTGAAATTGTGATTTTGGTGTTCAATACAGTTTTCATTTGTAGGAAACATTTAGTTACGTAGTTCTGATAAGCAAAATAAACTGGAATTTTTCATTGCCTTGTAATGAGTGACCGACGTGAAACCACTAGTCTTCAGCTTGCAGTCTTATTCTGGTGATTAATACAAAAAGACATCTGAAAATACAAATACGTATTCCATGTTTTCAAATAAATCTTGTAGACGGAAGTTTCATGTAAACAGGAAGTAGCACCAAATTAAACGCATAACTTTTGAAATGTAAGTTTAGAATTCATGAACTGAATTTAGTTACCAACAATATTTCTGAATAAAGAAATATTTTGATGTGTGGCATGTGGAAAGGCTAAAATTAAAAATGCGATTAGAATGATAGTGCAGTTCAAATGTGATTTTGAGTAATATTTTCAATTAAAATACAGTGAATTACAAAATAATCGTCTGTACATTCCTGCATAATATACTAGCTCTCTCAAATAGAACATTTTCACTGTAACCATGTTGCATGGTGTTCCACAAGTTAGAATTAAAAGCATTACAGCATCAGTAAGCATTACATCAAAGTTGCGAGGAAAAGTTAGTCAGGCATACGTAATTGAAGGAAAGAAATCTCATGATATGAATATTGAATAAAACTTAGTTATTTCTACTAGAATGTTTGTCTCAATGAGATTCATATGAAGTGATCAAAGGATTTGAAGTCTCTCCTATATAGCATATATAAATCAGATTTTGATGTCAAAGTAGGATATTTCATATTTTAGCATTTTGCCGTCAAATCTTACATAAGTTAGCCAGTGCTTGTATCAGAATTAGAGTTCAATCTTTGTAAAACTGTTACAAATACTACTGGAAAATTCCAAGGAACAGGCTGTGAGAGGCCAATGAAATATATCAAGTTATTTCATTCAACTCCGTCCTGAAAAAAAAGTCAAATCAATATATAGATATATCTGCATAGAAAGTTAACATAAAATCAGTATTTAGGAGTAAATTAACTTAGCAGTTAAGTAAAGAATTCTATCAAGTGCAAAGGTTGTGCCGAGAAGCCGATGTTTATCGTAGGTTACCTCTTTCGTTTGCTTATCAGTTTTCTATGATTGCTGAAAGACCCATTTTCTATAAAGAAATGTCAGCTAGAATTTCGTGGCTCTAATCCGAACGAGAAGGACAGGCAGAATATTTTTTTCAGCCATTATGCTTCAGATCAAAGTAAATTCAGTGGCAAGAGTCTACGTTTCATTAGCGTTGTCTTTGACGTTTGAAAGGGTCTAATATTCCTCAGCTGTAACATAGAAAATAGTTAGACATCTGGGAAAGCACAAAGGAAGTATATATGACGTTTTCCCCATCTCGGAAATCAGCTTAGAAAACAGTACTCTGAGTCAAAGCTGGTAACTGCTAATACCTCCTGATGGGGATAACTCCCTTTTCCGGGAATTGCAATGCTGACGCCAAGGGATTTTAAAAATTTTTTTAGTTTTATTCTTTGCCAGAGTGACCACCCCAACTAAACTCATTTTTTCTTGGTTTTAAATACAAGAACGTCCTGTTACTTAGTGGTTTTTATTTGCTAAGCCTAGTGTACGGAGATTGCTCATACAATAGTCGGAGTAATCACCTACGACATCACAACCCTGAGTGTGGCTCTGAATAGTTACCAGAATACCAATCAGTTGTAGAGTTCATATGACGTCATTCATTATGCAGTCGTGTCTATGACGTAATTTTATTAAGTCATTTACTAGCGCGTGCACATGCCGTTTATTGGTAGCTCGCTTTAATGAACCATTTTCCATGAATTTTCGAGGTTTTGGTAGTTCTTTAAAAGGATAGATAATGCTGAAAACAGCATCTTCCTTTAGCTTAGTCTTTGCCCTCAGTAGGGTAATTTCAAGTCTCTCTCTCTCTCTCTCTCTCTCTCTCTCTCTCTCTCTCTCTCTCTCTCTCTCTCTCTATCTCTTTTATTATTATTTTTTATTAGCAGTAGTTCCATATTGAATTCATTATTTTAAGTTAGTTCAGTAAGCCTTTCTATTGTGGGTTTATATTTTTTTCAATATTTTTACGTATCCTTATTGTAACACTTCTGAGAGAGAGAGAGAGAGAGAGAGAGAGAGAGAGAGAGAGAGAGAGAGAGAGAGAGACTAACAAGCTAATCATGTCTCCAAAACTGTATAAAATCTCAAGTTTACCCATGCCATTTTTGCCAGTCTTAGCAGCAAATCAAAACAAGAACTGATTTCCAAATGACCTCATCTGGAGTGACCAACACCTTGCCGCTAGCACCTGCAGCCTAAGGCAACCCTTTTGAACCAATCAGGAGGAATGGATCACGACTCTCAAAAATGAGATGTGTTGATTCGGCTCAGAAAGTGGCTATCAAAAGTGAAATTTCACCTGTGATTCAGATGGGAGATAAGTCTCACCTCAGAAAGAATTCGGAATGTTATGGAATATCAAATTCAGTCGAAAGACAAAGCTTTGGGTCAAAAGGCCTGTCCACACGACCGGGCCTGATCGGCGGACCTCCCCTCTAACGGGCACACTTGACGGGCAAGCCGTCAAATTGCCCAATGGGTCTTGTAGCAAAATCACCAAGGTGGTGCCCGATGGCTTGAGCTTCGACCCTGGCAGACGTACGTTAACCATAAACATTTCTTCTACTGAGACATTCTTTGCACCATATTCTCTTCTTTTTCATCACAAACAGCAATTATCATGCTACACAATATCATCTTTGCGGTAGGCACCATGTTTATCGTACCGCACTGAACACACTACTGGCATCGTCGGGCACGCCCACCTCTCCAACATTCACAGGTAAGCCCGCCAGAATTTGCCCGTCAACCCCGGAGCACGCCGATCAGGGCCGCTCGTGTGGACGGGCCTTTATGGGGGCATTCGGCGCTGAAGGGAAATAGAGTGTAAATGGGTTTGAAATGCGTAACAGGAGGAAAACCTCGCAGTTAAACTATGGAACATTGTTAGGCAAGGGTGGGAAGTAAGACGGATGAGACAGAATATGAGTAGTGGTACAATAAAGGGAATGAAATGGGTTGCAACTTGGGGCCGATGGGATGCTGCAAAGACCATTCAGCAGTGCCTACCATGTACCGTGTGAGGTACAAAGATGGCAGTTGCCGCCAACGGAGAGGAAGAATTTGGGTTGCTTTAACAAAACTGACTATGGGAAAAAGGAACGACACTCCTGGTTGCTCTAGGAGCAAAAGCCCGAGCTGGCAGGAGGCCAGCTTAATCTCAAACCAACAAGGAACGACTTAAGTAACATCACAGATAAGATCTTATGCATTTATATCTCAATTCTGAAGCTTGTGTTCTTGAGCAGAGTTTACAAGGACATTCAGTGCAAGAACACGTGTTTTGAAGAAACGTGGTGTCGTCAGCGACAAAGAAACTTTCAGGATAAGGAACAACATGCAATCAAAGCGCCAAGTTTGTTCTACCAGAGCAATTTGAAATGGCCCCTTACATAACCACCCGAGATTTCAGATATGTTACAACCACACAAGAAGAAAAGGGGTGAATAGAATAACTACCACTGAGGCTGTGTTAGGAAGAAATATAGAAAAACAAATATCTAAGTGGAGGATTATGTGGTGGATGGCAGAAATGATCGATTATGAATAAATATCTGCAGCACATATTCGCAGAAGATTTAAAGTGAGATAGAGGGTTGTGGATCATTCCTGTGTTGGGGGTCAAGTTTTGCACTTACGGAAGATTGTTTTTATAGTACGTATATAATATGTCCGTTATTGGTCTTAATTTTTACATAAACATTCCAAAAGGGCTGTAACCTAGTCAAGTCGAACAACAAATCAAACACAAATATAATGAAGGACACCCAAAATGAAAATATCTACTAGCTGTCTAATTACCTTTTCAATGTGGCTTCAGAACTTGGACTCGGACTAAATTAGCAAAAAACTCTCTCAAAAATAAGATAGGCTTGTTTCTGTACGAGAGAGAGAGAGAGAGAGAGAGAGTGAGAGAGCGAGAGAGGTTGGGGAACAAGTTAACAAAACACACAAATTTATTTAAAATAAAATAAACGCAACATAGAATTTACCATATTATCCAAAAAATTAAAATATTTTGTGATCAAAATTATTTTGTCATTCTCGCATGGCTCAGAAATATTAGCTTATGTCTTACATAGTGCTCAAATTGAGCCGACTGATATAGCATATATGTCTTCCAGTTATGATATGTTTTGACCATAAATGCCCTCTACCTCATTCCTGTAAAAATTACAACAAAACATCCTTTAGGAAGTGTTGGTCAAATATTTTTTAAGTTCCTGACATGTTCTGTTTTTTGTAAATTTCGCCAGCACGAATTTACTGAAGGAAAGTTACAATAATAAAAAAATAAAAAAAGGGGGATTAGACATGGCACTTGTCAGGCAAACAAACAAGTTGTACACACTTAAAAATAAACCCTTTTTATACACAGACAAATAGTCTTTATACACAGGCGTTTACAGGACAGGACCATACCAAAATTATTTGTTTGTTTGTCTGTTTTTTTTTGTTACATTGAACCAGTGGTTGTTCAGCAACGGGACCAACGGCTTTACGTGACTTCCAGTGTGTACTTCTATCACCAGAAATACACATCTCTCACACCTCAATGGAATGCCCGAGAACATAAAAAAATTAAGACTGTAAAACACACGCTCATGGCTCTTACGTTGGCCTCTGACAGAGTATTAAACAAAGGAAATAAAAATAACTCAATGTAATAAGAAACTTTGGAAATGAAGATGACTCTGGTCCAGTTGGCATGGAGATGACAATCCACAGGAGTTTTGGCCATATTCTTAGAGGTAGGAGACAAGTCTCCTTTATAGGACCCTTTCATTCTTTCTCGAGTAATCACAAACGTAAAGATAAGTCCTGTAATAGTTTAAGGGTTCGTTACGTAGGTCAGTCTCCAAGTTAAAATGGAACATCTTGGACGCGGCACCGTGAAAAGGCTACTTTGATTTAACAAGCTCTTTTTCAGAATCCAAGTTACACAGGGAAATTTAGCAGAAATCAGATAGCCTTCAAAGTAGCCACTTGCCAGATAGCTAGGTCAAAGATGATTGGCAGCACAAACAGAACAATGAATATGCTTGGAACCGAAAACTGTATGGGAAAAGATAAAATGCAAAAGAAATAAAGCAGAACGGAAAGAAACAATGAAAGAAATGGAGACCGTATGTTGAGAGTTTTCTAAATGAAAAGAACTATCGTAAACTGCTGTAAACTTTTATGTAAAAGAAGGACCAACACTCAATGAGACATCTGAAGATGTTAAGGAAGACCTTAACGTCCAACTCATTAAAACCATCTGAAGAAACAATCACGGAAGGATTGTCCACAATACGTGGAATTATTATATCTATTATTCACGGTAACTGAATCAACAAACCATTGCACACTAGATAGAAAAAAAACAATAATTGCACCATTTAAATAGTGCATCGCCTTATTCTCAAGACCAATAATCTTGTCCTTTGGAAGCACTTTAAAGAACAACTGTTCGAGAACCCTATCTGTAAAAAACAGACGTGGTCTTTCTACACTACAGAAACACCACCAGTAAATGGTCCCTGCTAATGGTGGCTTGAAAAACTCTTGAGATAGTATACCTAGCCTCGAATGCCTAAGTTACTTTCGAAAACAACATTCAAGTTTACATACAGGCTTTAAAGTTACCCAAACCTCACGGGCTGCTAAAGCTCTAGACAGGTATATATTGACAATGGAAGAAGATAAGGGCTTTGTACTATAGATGCTACAGACAATGGGCCATAAGAATTTCATAAGACTTTGAAAGTTATGGTAAGAATTTATAGCAAGCAAAAGCAGGTTTGGTGAACCTACTGTTATAGGAATCTCACCAACAGCTATTTGCAAATTATGGAATCATATTGCACAGTTTTATGAACAGTCGTTGCAAAAGGACGTCTTCTGCATGACCTCAGAAAGATGACTTGAAAAGAACGATGAGAGATAAGATGACTGTATTCATGGTAGGATCTTGTTTCCTTAAGTGCACAGATAAAGCATCAAAATAAGTAAGGATGACAAACTGGGAAGAGGAGATGGCTGACTTAGGCCTACCCCCAAAACACATCGTTAGGATTAGTACGTGTGGTCACTAACAAAGTGTCAGTCTCAATTGACATTTGTGTCAAGCTAGAACTTCCATTTCCGGAGACTGAGCTCAAACAAGCAAACAGAAGTGACAGTTCTCTCTCTCTCTCTCTCTCTCTCTCTCTCTCTCTCTCTCTCTCTCTCTCTCTCTCATTTAACAAGCCATAACCAGAAAAGAAACAATAACACGGAACACAGCAATAAGACTAATGCATATGAGAGGATAATTACCCCTGCCAGCTTTTACCTAAAAGACAATAATCAAACTTACTAACAGCATACAGACGTACGTAGGCTACGGTACATTTAATACCAACAGACTACCATATTCATTCAAGAGAATCAAGCTTCTACCAACAATTGTCATTTTGCTAATTACCACTGTCCACAAATCATTTATACTGTTTTCAATTAACATCATTTTTAACCTTAGAAATATTTTGGTATATTTATTTTCCACACTTATTTTTACTTTTAACACAATAAAAAATTTTTAGTCAGATATCTGTAATAACTGTATGATATACTGTCTGCGTGCATCACTTGTAAAAAAATACATGTTTCGTTATGGAATAACTTCATTATCATATGACAGATTATACACTATTTACAAGCAACACTTGGATTCTGTGACGCACTGTACCCATACTATTCCTTCTGTACTGCACTGTACTGTATCCATATTTTCCTTCCTTATTAGTTCTTTAATCCCCCTTTAAAGCCATATTTCCTCGTATTGTTAACAACAATTATACATACACTTTACTTAGAATGGAAATGCATAGTTTTTAATATCCCAAACCCATAAGGTATCGGATGCCTTTTATCAGGAGTTACGTGACCCTCATTCCATTGGGTGACTCTCCTGCTAGTCGAGATAAGTGGGAAGGTATGACTTGTCACTCACTCATCCTTCTTCTTCATTTGTATTGCTGTTATCCCTAAGCTAACTAAGGAGGTCGGTTGCATCTTCTCAAACTATTTCCATCGAACGCATCTTATCAGTTATCTCCTCGTGTGTCTTGCCAAAAAAGAAAAAAAAAGGATCGGTCATATTATTACAATACATATACAGAGCCAGCAAAACCTTTATACCTGATATAAACGTGCTCATTTCCCCCAGGCTAGATTTGGGCAAATCAACATATATAAGACCAAGAGTACTCCAAGTTCACAAATCTATCTTAATAGGTACATACTAGGGTTTCACATCTGTTGAAAGGTAAGCACATCTACATGCATTTCATGAACGTGACAATTCAGACGTATGTGGAAGTATACTTGATCATTTACACAATTGTCCTGTGCACTTATACAATTAATAACAGGACCTCATTTAAACAGGATGGCATCTAACGGAAAGTGATTGCTTGAATAGGAATCACCAATACAGCACATGATAATATCCCAGTACACCGTCTACAGTAAATTCTCTCTCAAGCAGCTTAATAATTTTGAGTGTTCATCATCAGATGAAGGGTATTTTTGAATCTTCAAAATTTGCTTCAAAAGTTACTCCACCAAGAGCAGATTGCGTGCCACTAAATTCAGTATCCCTAAATACATATTGAAGAGATAAGGACTCCAAACTTACTCTAGAAGTCTCTCAGTCAGCCAGACATTCCAGAGAACCAATCGCAAAGGCATTTGCTAACAACCAAATGGGACATCACCTGAAAAAAAATCGTAGAAACTATAGTTGCCTTAAAATCAGATGCAAACTTGAGCTACCTGAAAACCATTCACCAAGAAGTGGTTCAGATACAATTTTTCATATACAAAACTACATCGTAAGCAAGGAATCTATTATTATAAAAATCGATGTATGTATGTATGTATGTGTGTGTGTGCATATGTTCCAGCTTAACTCTGAAATGCATTGAGCAATTTCAACTAAACATGGCATACATGATGTACTATCTGGAAATGAATACTGTTGGGGTAAGACATCATTAGCACCAAAGGCACCAACGGGGGTGTGAGTAGGAAGGGCTTGGCTGAAACGAGGCTGCTTCTGCCTGTAGACTTAGTAACTAAATACACTTTATGGGTTTATCATACCTACATATGACTTACCACCTGGAATAGAATACTGTGGAGGTAAGACATCACTGGCACCAAAGAGGGTGTGGGTGGGAATGGGGAAGGCATGTAAAAATAACAAAAACGAAGATATTAGTGTCTAATCCATAGTTTTTGAGGTTGCTGAGATGAACAGTGACAATCCCGATGCCCTTTAAGTCTAAGTTCTGCCCCAACAGGAACTGTGCCAAGAAAGGGTGAAATATGAAATGTCAAAAAATGTTGGGCAATGTAATTGAAGCAACTATCTTAACAGGATTGGAGAGAGAGAGAGAGTTTCCCGGGCAGTGCTGGGTTGGTCAGCTAGTGATGTGTGTAAGGTAAGTGCCAACATGTACGGGTTAGTAAAAAAGAAAAGAATAAAATTTCAATTGATGTTTCTTAATTCATGCAGGAAAATCCTTGTATAAACTAAGAAAACCCATATTAACTCCAGTTAACAATTCAGCCACAGGCTGATATACAGATGTACTATCTACCTTATTGCTAAAATTACTTATAAGGCACCTTACTAAAAGTAATGCAGACAAAAATACAATGACAATTATGCATGGGCCTTCCATATGAAAAGTAGAGCAAATTACTTGTGTCTTCGTACATCAACAAAGAAAACTTACCTAAATTGTAAATTTCCTCTATACATTTGCATAAGTAAATGAAAACTGCATGTATGTGCCCATACCCTAAAATAAATGACATGAAAATGAAATGACTATCAGGTGACATACCTGTCACAGAAAAGGCGTTAATAAAAAATATTGAACCATTTCATTACAAATTAAATACCCCTGAATTAATATTCATATTTAATAAAACGGTAATTGTAATAGCAATACTAATGATATGTACTATGAGCAATACATGAAGAACCAGTCGATCTGATTTGTTTGCATAATACCGTATAACATGCAATGAGTATGGTGATCAGCTTTGGTGAGTAAAGGTAGCAAACTAATTCTAAGACATTCTGCATAAATCACTAAAGGAACCAAACTATCGTACCTACTTTCCTGTATAACCTCTGATGGAACACCTGCATTTACAGGAAAGTCTGACAATTTCTGTGAGAGTTGAGTGCTCAGTTTTTAAGTCAAACAATATTCAATAATTAAAACCACGGCCAACTGCCAATTCTTCAGTCATGTTCCCACATGGTAAATGTTAGGCAGGGATGATTGTTAATAACAATTGTCCCAGGAGAGAAACTGTAGTCAATTCATTCCAGTGTGCAACACAGAAGTCGAATGCAAGAACTGACCACACTTGAACATCCCCATCTCTCTTGACAAGTATAAACCCATATGACCTGCGACAGAACCCCTAAGTACTCTTACCAAAGTAGGTGAACGCTGGACAAAACACACCATACAGCTCCTGTCCCTGGTCATCAGCAATCAGTTATGAAAGCACAACCAGACTGGTTCTCAATTACTGAACTAAAACAAAACAAGCTTCAGTGCTATATGTTTACCAGATTGTCCATATATAATTTATGTTGAAATTTCTTACAAAGCACATATCGTTCCTATGAAGACAGGTTACTCCGGCCACTGAATTCCCATTAAGAGCCCGCTCTGGTATATAGTCTGTTCTTACAGGTTTTCAAGTGAAGATTTAAAGAAAGAAAGAAAGAATCGCTATGACTTTTCATATGTGGCTTCTGCAGAACATTATTTAAACTTCAAAACAACAGAGAAACCTTGTGAAGGTTAAACTTCACACATCAGACTTCCACAGATACCTCCAGTACAAAGAATTGTTCCTTGGGCTCAGAAATCACTGTTACATACTGTTCCACCAAATCCGAATTAAATTTACAGATCAGCTGCATGCTACCTAGGGCCTTGAAGCAATACCTACCCAAAACATCACAAATTGGCCCCTGCAGATGTCTCCAATCCACACATACAAGCAATCAAGTCAGAACCAGTTCCTTTTAATTCTTGTTTCTAGCAAGGTGGAGTCTAGTCAACCTTAGCATTCGATTGGACAAACAGACTTTTACTTACAATTCTTTACTTATACAAAATTACTTTTAAATGACAACCTTGTATGTGGGCTTTATCCCTTATCATCATACAGTTGTTTTATTTCTCAGAATCAGTCTTTGGCATTTGTGTATTCTACACTTCAAGGGCGCAAACGAGTATAATATACTGTACTTTATTACCAGATATCAATTACTAATAGTGAAGTATCTTATATGTTATTCTTAGATTTCAGGGGCCAATTGAAGTGCAGTAACTACAAAAATTCAGATCTTGTTTAACAATGTAACTAGTAACCTAAACTCCAACAAAGAATCTCCAACCCAATTCTGTGAAGGTCATAGTACAATGGCTATAGTCAATGTTTGAGAAAATTGGACAAATGGTCACCACCAGCTGGCATCACACAATTATGATAATAAAGTGACATTGTTACTTGATCTATTTCATGATCCATAACTCCGAAGTAGTGCAAACCCCAGGTAATGTAAGCCCTAGGTAGTGGAAACCCCCACAGACTATTATCAACTTCCATTAAAAAAAAAAAAAACGAGATTAATGAAATGCTTCTATGATCAAATGCAATCAGCTGCATCTGCACAGACCATAATTAGACAGAAATATTGTATTGAAAAGCACAGGAAATCAGGTACTGCAGACTTATAAAAGCAACGATTCTCGGACTAGATTGGGTTTAAACTTTCATTCCTAAATAAGCTGAATCAACAGTGCCAGAATTTTTGCACGCTTATAAAAAACTAATGTGCATATGAAGTCCTTGGTTATTTCCAGTTTGCAGTTAGGATACAGCAGCAATGAAAACTATTAAACCTTTCTCCTCATAAGCCACAGCAGTACCAAACACACTCCTGATCTGAAAGCTGGTACAATTGTGTCAGTGGCCAAAATATATCAACGTCAATATCTGTAGCTCAGTCTGAAGCCTAATTTTAGAAGCATACTGTTCGCAATGTCAATTAATTTTCAATTACTTGCTAATGTATGTTTGCAATAATGTTGCTTTGCTTGCAGACAAATAATAGGCAGCATTTAAAGTTTCTAGGTTAGACCTATGTTTCTCCCTGTCTTAACCTTGTTCTGTCAAAAATTCTCACAACCTCATTCACTTCTATTCTCAGCTAAGTTAGGCTAGGCATATTACTAAGCCCATACACAACTGTTCTTATGAACATTTTACAAAATGTTAACTTTTTTTTTTTTTTTTACCATTGGAGTTTAACATTTCAAATTTCCTCTGAATGATCCTAGGCTCCGTTTCCTTGGCAAATGAAATAACCAAGCACACCTAACCTTACTTAATCCAAAGTACGAGTTCCCTCACCTAATGCATTACATTGGTTAGAAAACATTCCATTAGCTTACCTTATTCTGACTTAGAAGTCTCAGTGGGATTCAGGTCCCTGCATTTCACACGTTTCGTGTTTCACCCAGTTTCCCAAAAAATCTGCTTTCCAATTGTGGTCCCCCGAATTGTGAGATAGGTATTTCTATATAAGCTTCCCGCACCGTTCGTCCCCGCTAAACGAAAGCCACCAGGAATTGGGGCGTCAAATGTATTTCGCCGTGTTTAGTACGAGCCCCTGGGGGTTAATTACAGACGTCCGAATAAATATTACTTAAAATTCTTGTTCAGGAGGTAAAACTGCAGAGAAAAACCGCAACTGCCATAGTCTAGGCTGCCGCGTAATAAACTGCCATATAGTGATATGCCACATTACGATGATGGTTAACGCCCGGGTTAGAAGTACAGGGCGTGGCTAACATACAGGGCCCACGTAGGACTGGCAGTAAAGGAACCACGCATATTAGGTTAGCCCTAAAATTGGCCTCCACGCTTATTAGGCTAGCCTAAATTGACCAAATTATCATTTGGGACTGAAGAACTCTTACTCAAAAACCAACCTTGTAGCCACAATATTATTCTATGCCCTAGGTCTATACTTATGACATCATACACAGCCATATTGCTTGGGCCACAAAAACCTACCCAATGGTAACTCACTTACTGCTTATATTAACAGAAAATTTACTTAATTTCTTTCTCTTTGACCCGTAGGGCATTCATTTTCACTAAGATTTACGCTACAATACCCAAAAAAACAGCACCTTGAATCCGTCGTTTTCAGGGCTAAATACACTCATTTCTAGACAGGAGAGACAGAGGCTTGACACTGTCTTGAACATTCACCACTCGTACGTAACGGAGTTGCCAGTTCGTCATTTCAGTCTTAAACCAAAAGCTAGTGAATTTGTTCGCACCCCCGTAAGCACAAGGAATGCAACATATATACATGTATGAAAGTTTCAATGCAATACATTGTTATGCATTTGTATATAAATACTCTGAAATGAACATTATAGTATACAGTCATCTCTTAAATAGAAAACGCAATTGGATTATGTCTTAAAAAGTTAATTAGTGTACTTATATATATATATATATAATATATATATATATATATATATATATATATATATATATATATATATATTCCTTTGTTGTCATTTCATTAGTTACATTTAGTTATCAAGTTCATTCACTTTGTATTTGTTAAGCGCTTCTAGACCGGATACTAGTAATCATGCCGGTGCTGTATATTATTATTATTATTATTATTATTATTATTTTATTATTATTATTATTATTATTATTATTATTTTATTATTACTAATCAGAAGATGAACCCCGTTCATATGGAACAATCCTACAGGGACAATTGACTTGAAATTCAAGCTTCCAAAGCATGCGGTGTTCATCAAAGTCAGTATTCAATTTTCATATGCAATTTTATCACTGGATGTGTTTTAACAAAGATGAAAAGAATTTTACTTCTAATGCAATAATCATAACATGACTTTAAGCCTTTTCATCATCGTGTTGTCTACAATCTTTGAGAGTCGAAAAAATTATACACATACTTCCCGTGTTTTGGTTATTCAAGAAAGGACTTTATACGATTAGAATGTTATTTTACCAGCCAGAGAGAGAGAGAGAGAGAGAGGGGGGAGGCTGGGGGGGGAGGTGAGTTTAATATAAGCGAAAGCAACAACTTCAGAACCTTGCTACCGTCGGGTAGAATTCTGTGAGTTTAAGAAAGGCGATTGTGTGGCAATAGCCAAGCTATTCCCGCCTTTTTATTATAAGTAACAGAAAGGCTTCTTTCTGCATCTATACTGCGACGATATGGGTCTTTTTCACCAAGTATCTCTCCTGATCTGTTAACTCTTACTTCCTTTTTAACGGAATTTTAAACAAAATTCTTGTCACCTCTTCGCATAGATTTCTCCTTAATAGTATCTCTAATTATTATAATTAGTGTAAAGAAAATTTTGAATCTAGTTGCTTGAAACAGTAATAAAACTCATTCAGTAGACAAAGATAAGGAAGAGGATAACATTTTTATTATAATTTCCTCTGGGGTTCTGGGGTTGTCTTGATATATATATATATATATATATATATATATATATATATATATATATATATATATATATATATATATATATATATATATATAATATATATATATACACGGAAGCTCTATCCCGCGAGCCCTTCATATGTGTATATGCCATGGGATCCATAGTGGCATTGGATGAATAGACATTGATACAAATATATAATTTGACTAAAATTTCATCACTGAACGACCCAAAGTATCAAACCAGCGATTCCAGTGACAGTCGGGTTGTTAGTTAAATGTGGAGTGTTTTTACCGTAGAGGTTCATACTCATTCTCATAGAAGACGTTGTAGTCTCTCAAATATTTATTTTCTCTACACTAAAAGATTATACTTTAGAGCCATCTTTCATATGTATTTTTCATCATTCTTGCTTTCAACTCTTGTCCAATTTGTTGAATAAATATTATTATTACACAGAATACTAATATTTATGCCATATTAGGTTTGAAAAGTTGAAGAAATAAGCGAGAAAGAAAAATATGCCGCGTGCAAAGTGATTGCAAGAGTCTGGGCTCTAATATTAGAAGGTCGCGCTACGAAACCTAGTTTTCTTTAGCACAAATGGAACGTTTTCTTTTAACCTAAACTGATGTAAATATAACCACAAATGGAACGTTTTCTTTTACCATAAACTAATGTAAATATAACCAACACTGTATGTTCTGTGATTCCAAGGACATTTTCAAACCTCATTTTACGCTCTGATTAAAACTGATGATTTGCATACTTTCATCATTACTTTATTGAAATTTATAAAATATACCTCACATAAATCGTATAATATCGGAGAAGGAAACTAAGTACAAATAAATAGGGGAAATGAATTAGATTTCTGATTTCTGCAACATGGATTTTTACTTACTCATAACATGTCAGAAATTATTGCAAATTATGTTTGACATGAAGTATCCTCAGAGAGAGAGAGAGAGAGAGAGAGAGAGAGAGAGAGAGAGAGAGAGAGAGAGAGAGAGAGAGAGAGATTGTTTCGTTCTTGAGATTATAATGGATAACTTAAAATCGTTGGCCTAACAAAGTTTGTTTATCTGGGGCATTTTGATCTCGCTTCTTAGTTATTTTATTTACCATATTTTTCATCTATATATTAATTTCCGTATTTTACTTAATAGTGAAGGTATTTACGATCCCTACACTATGTTAAGTAAAGTGCAAGATGCGAAATAATATCATAAAAGATTTTTGTAAATACTCATAAAAAGCATCGCGAATATCCTGTATCGCTAGGAAAATATATACATATATTTAATATTATAAATACATTTTCGCAATAACGTAAATAAAATTTTTTAGATAGAGACTAAAGAAGGTAATTTACTTCTTAAGTTATAAAAAAAATTTAATAACGAAATCATATCGTCATAAAATAGCATCTTTTTTTCGCGCCCTAATCTCCCGCCAACAAAGAGCCCCGTTATAGTGAACACCAGGCGCGATTTAAATACCCCGATGGAATTCAAAAGATGCAGGTGTCCGTCAAATGAATGGAGCGGGGCGGGGGGGGGGGGGGGGGGGGGTGGGGGGGGGGGGGGGGGGGGTGGGGGGGGGGGGGGGGATTGTGGGGGGGATGATTTAAAGTTCATTCATTTTCCGGGAAAAGAATTTAAAGGTATTCATTCAAAACTGAGCGGAGTTATTTGATTCGATGGAGTTTTTAAATGCCTCTCCCCTTTTTAAAAGCTAGAGGAGGTATTGCCATTTGGTATTAAGTAATGATATTTACTAAAATGTAATTTTAAGTATTTTAAAAATATTTTAATGAGATTTGATGGTTCAAAATAGTTTTTAAGCTTATGTTGAATTCAATATTGTATGATATAGATATATATATATATATATATATAGTATATATATATATATATATCATATATGTGTGTGTGCATCGTACACACACACGCGCACACACACACACACACATAAATATATATATATATATATATATATATATCTATATATATATATATATATATATATATATATATATATGGTGTGTGTGTGTGTGTGTGTGTGCGTCTGTACACACACACACAAACACGCACACACACACACACACACACACACACACACACACACACACACATATATATATATATATATATATATATATATATATATATATATATATATATATATATATATATATATATATATATATATATATATATATATATATACCGGTAATCATGGGTTATCCCTTTAATTTTTTTTAACCTTTTGACAATTAACCATCTGGTATTCTTGATCTTGTTTGTTTACCTGATAACTTTCTTTCCAACTGTATTTCATTCGTTCCTTGACAATGTCTTAGTAAATACGAGAGCGCTTGGATTTCTGACTATCATATTCCTGTGGTATTCGCTTATTTAATGAAAATCAACGTGTATCTACTGTGATTTTTTTAAGCATATATATATTTTACATATATATATATATATATATATATATATATATATATATATATATATATATATATATATATATAATATATATATATATATATATATATATATATATATATATATATATACATATATATATATATATATATATATATATATATATATATATATATATATATATATATATATATATATAATGAGCAACTTAAGAGTAGGCGTTTTGCATGCTTTTCATGCAAGTGCACATTAATATAAATTATATATATACATATATATATATATATATATATATATATATATGTGTGTGTGTGTGTGTGTGTGTGTGTGTGTGGTGTGTGTGTGTGTGTGTGTGTGTGTGTGTATGTGTGTGTATACGAGCAAAGTTAAATGACAGAGCACGAGATCTTTCGCCTTCTGCTTTAAGGCATCTTCATGATGCAAGCTATAGGCAACAGAACGAAAGATCACACACACAATTGAAAAAAAGACTCCTCTTATAAATGCAGCAAAGGGTCACTATAATAAATATGCACTCTCTTTCAGGTGAAGAACAGCTGTTTCGGATTAACTCAAGTACGTGGATTAAACAGGGCGAGGCTCATGGGATTAATGGGGATTACTGACTTGTTAACATTTCTTTTTTAAATCCCCTTCGAACATTTTCTACGTACATAACCGGGTCAAGCGTTTATATACTTCAGCCTAAATTATTATTTTCGTGCGTTTTCGGGCGCTATATTTTTAAGACTTGGTAATATACGAGTTTTTACTACTGGACCAATGAGTCCTTTGTAGATTCTTTTTTTTTTTTAGGGACATCAGGAAGTAAGTGATGTTAAAAAAAATACAGGCACTATATATATGTGTGTATGTACGTACGTACACACAAACACACTATATATATATATATATATATATATATATATATATATATATATATATATATATATTATATATATATATATATATATATATATATATATGTATGTGTGTGTGTGTGTGTGTGTGTGTGTAAAACAGTGCTACAAATTCATTTGACTATCATTAGTAGTCTAACAAAGAGCCAGGGAAACATATTTCATCTCTGATAAAAAAAAAAAAAAAATGGTACTATCACTCAAAATAAAAAATAGATGGGAAAAAATGCGTGCACCAAAAAAACAAAAAAAAACAATAATAATAAAATTAAAAGAGTAAGGGAAGTCGAAGAAGGATAAAAGCCAACGAAAGACAAGAAAAACTATTTAGTAAAGATATATATAAAAGTTTGATATCTTCAAAATCTAATTATATTGAAAAACAGTAGCGCTATGGAATCTACAAGAATAGGGAAAGAAATAGATACTAAATGTTGAAGAGAATGAATTCCCCCTATTTTTTTTTTTTTTTTTTTTTTCAAAACAAAAGTCTTGGATATTCCCGAAGAATAACAATGGTATCCAGAAACAACAACAGGAAAACTAAAAATTCAAGGGCGTACAAGGAACTTCACGACGGAGCCTGTTAAAGAAGAAAAAGAACACAAGAATGTTGTGGAAAATTTACTGCGAAAAAGCCCCAACGAATGTGGTTTGCAATCGTAAATTTCTCTGATGTGGTTCGGGAGTAAAGCGGCGTGAAGGACTTCCTTACTTTAGAGGGATAAATTTCATTCTGAACAGACACTGGAAAGAAATACAAGGATACAGATTCCGAAGGAGAGATACTTGATGCCGAATACAATCTCCGAAAGAAAAGTGAACGAACTAAAAGTTAATGGAGAAGATAAGGATATATATGTATGTTTAAAACTCTCTACAGCATTTTTTGAAATTGAACATTTTCCTACTGGGCACAAATGATTTTATACGGGCAGGAAATTGTCTATACTTAAATGTACTAATGTTCTTTTGTTCTTCACACACACACACACATACACACACGCACACACACACACACGCACACACACACAAACACACACACACACACATATATATATATATATATATAATATATATAATATATATATATATATATATGTGTGTGTGTGTGTGTGTGGTGTGTGTGTGTGTGTTAATTATATAACTTTTAAAAGAAAAGTGAACATACTAAAAGTTAATGGAGAACATGTGGATATATATATCTATTATATATATATCTATATATATATATATATATATATATATATATATCTAATAAAAGGAGCCCATAAAAACACCAAAATGTAGAGAGAAAAGTACTATCTTTATTTCAGAGACTGCTGTCTCTCTCTTCAGGTATAGAATGAGAAAAGTTACAGAAAAGGTGGTATTTATACCAAGAGATTCGTCCACAACAGTAAGCCAATTTAGGCTCAACCCCGCTGAAATAATCTTCCTTTAAGCTTTCTTAAGCGGCTTGGTTGAATGAACACTGCGTCGACGATGTCTGCTGTTCCAATTCCCTTTTGAGATGTTCATTACCTGCTTCTCTTTTATTAAGGCCGATTCATCATTTGACTCTTGTACCGGCAGTTGCTGCTATAAATTACACGTGACATATTCCAGTTTATTCTATGGTTATGTTTCATTTATATGATTGAAAATAGCCGAGTTCTGTTGTCCATACCTAACTGACCGTTTGTGTTGTATTAATCTCTGGGGAAGTGATTTACCTGTAAATCCGATGTAAGATTGGTCACAGTCCTGGCATGGGATCTCATATACCCCGAGTCTTTGGGCGATGTCTTTTGTTGGACGTTAATCAGGGATTTGGCTAAAGGTATTTTGGTAGGTAAATGCAAAAGGGTTGGATTTTCCCAAGGGGTGTGAGTTACTCTCTTAATCGTCTCCAGGGGGGGAATTTTTATTTTATTGTTGGGTGTCTCTGGTCTTTGTCTTTAGGGGGTCGGTAGAAAATTACGTTTGCTTTTTGAATTGCTTTCTCAATTATATGGTCAGGATACTTTAAAGATGAGAGTTGCTTGCGAATTAGTTCAAATTCTTTTTCCAGGAAATCTGGGGAACAAATTCGTAAGGCTCTTAAGAATAGGTTGCTAGCTAGACTTATCGATAGTATTGTCATGATAGCTAAAGTAGTGAATATATGAAAGTGAGAACGTTGGTTTTCTGTATATGGTAAATTTGTATTCTGTCGTGTCTCTGATTATTAAAAACATCAAGAAAAGGAATTTTGTTGTCTGTTTCCCATTCAACTTTAAATTTGATGCTGGGCACTAATGCGTTTAATTTTGAGAGGAATTCATTAAAATTACCCCACCTTATTATCCCAAAATGTTAGTATGTCATCCACGTATCTCATCCACAGCATGTTTTGGGTTTTATTGCATTTATTACTGTAGTTTCAAAGTATTCATGTACAGATTGGCTAAAATAGGACTTAAAGGACTACCCATAACTACACCCGAATTTTTTGCTGTAGAATGATTCCCCGAATGAAAATACGTTATTAGATGCACATAATTCAACTAACTTATTATTTTGTCAAGTGCCAAAGGGAAATGATCTGAATAGGGGGATAACTTTTTTTCCCTTAAAAACTGAAGAACGTCCTGTACTGGTACTTTTGTGAATAGGGAGTCTACGTCAAGGCTTAAAAGTTTTATGTTGTGAAGTGGTATATGTGCTTCTCTGAATTTGTGACAAAAGTCTTCCGAATGTTTGATGTGACTGGGAGAAAAAGTGCCTAAAAAAGGAGAAAGGAGGCCAGCTAACCATTTAGAAATTTGTAATTGAAAGCTCCGGCGCATGAAACGATGGGTCTGAATGGAAGATTGTCTTTGTGAGTTTGGGAAGACATAAAAGTAGGGTAATTTAGGATTAATTACTTTAAATTTCTCTAATAGTTCAATACTCTTTTTGTCTTGGCCAATTAATCTTACTTTCCGAAAAAATTCTGTGGGAACGTTCTGGAGGGGATTTTTCGTCAGTTTTTCGTAAGTATTTGTGTCGCTAAGGAGCTGGTTGATTTTGTCGAGGTAGAAGTCTTTGTCCATTATTACAATTTTGCCGTCTTTGTCGGATCTACTTATTATAACATCTAACTTTTTTAGCGAGTGGATGGCTATCATGAATCTGCGGGGAACAGGATATTTCTTATGAATGCTTTAACTGACCTTCATAAGAAATATCCTGTTCCCCGCAGATTCATGATAGCCATCCACGTCGCTAAAAAAGTTAGATGTTATAATAAAGTAGATCCGACAAGACGGCAAAATTGTAATAATGGACAAAGACTTCTACCTCGACAAAATCACCAGCTCCTTAGCGACACAAATACTTACGAAAAACTGACGAAAAATCCCCTCCAGAACGTTCCCACAGAATTTTTTCGGAAAGTAAGATTAATTGGCCAAGACAAAAAGAGTATTGAACTATTAGAGAAATTTAAAGTAATTAATCCTAAATTACCCTACTTTTTATGGTCTTCCCAAAACTCACAAAGACAATCTTCCATTCAGACCCATCGTTTCATGCGCCGGAGCTTTCAATTACAAAATTTCTAAATGGTTAGCTGGCCTCCTTTCTCCGTTTTTAGGCCACTTTTCTCCCAGTCACATCAAACATTCGGAGACTTTTGTCACAAATTCAGAGAAGCACATATACCACTTCACAACATAAAACTTTTAAGCCTTGACGTAGACTCCCTATTCACAAAAGTACCAGTACAGGACGTTCTTCAGTTTTTAAGGGAAAAATTATCCCCCTATTCAGATCATTTCCCTTTGGCACTTGACAAAATAATAAAGTTAGTTGAATTATGTGCATCTAATAACGATTTTTCATTCGGGGAATCATTCTACAAGCAAAAATTCGGGTGTAGTATGGGTAGTCCTTTAAGTCCTATTTTAGCCAATCTGTACATGGAATACTTGAAACTACAGTAATAAATGCAATAAACCCAAAACATGCTGTGGATGAGATACGTGGATGACATACTAACATTTTGGGATAATAGTATAAGGGGTAATTTTAATGAATTCCTCTCAAAATTAAACGCATTAGTGCCCAGCATCAAATTTAAAGTTGAATGGAAACAGACAACAAAATTCCTTTTCTTGATGTTTAATAATCAGAGACACGACAGAATACAAATTTACCATATACAGAAAACCAACGTTCTCACTTTCATATATTCACTACTTTAGCTATCATGACAATACTATCAAGATAAGTCTAGCTAGCAACCTATTCTTAAGAGCCTTACGAATTGTTCCCCAGATTCCTGGAAAAAGAATTTGAACTAATTCGCAAGCAACTCCTCTCCTTTAAATTTGTATCCTGACCATATAATTGAGAAAGCAATTCAAAATGCAAACGTAATTTTCTACCGACCCCCTAAAGACAAGACCAGAGACACACCCAACAATAAAATAAAAATTCCCCACCTGGAGACGATTAAGAGAGTAACTCACACCCTTGGGAAATCCAACCCTTTTGCATTTACCTACCCAAATACCTTAGCCAAATCCCTGATTAACGTCCAACAAAAGACATCGCCCAAAGACTCGGGGGTATATGAGATCCATGCCAGGACTGTGACCAATCTACACCGGATTTACAGGTAAATCACTTCCCCAGAGATTAATACAACACAAACGGTCAGTTAGGTATGGACAACAGAACTCGGCTATTTTCAATCATATAATGAACATAACCATAGAATAAACTGGAACTATGTCCACGTGTAATTTATAGCATCAACTGCCGGTACAAGAGTCAAATGATGGAAATCGGCCTTAATAAAAGAGAAGCAGGTAATGAACATCTCAAAAGGGAATTGGACATCAGACATCGTCGACTCAGTGTTCATTCAACCAACGCTTAAGAAGATTAAAGGAAGATTATCAGCGGGGGTGACCTAAATTGGCTTACTTGTGGACGAATCTCTTGGTATAAATACCACCTTTTCTGTAAACTTTCTCATTCATATACCTGAAGAGAGAGACAGCAGTCTCTGAAATATAGTACTTTTCTCTCTACATTTTGGTGTTTTTTATGGGCTCCTTTTATTAGATGGAATTCTGTTGTTACAGAACACCTTTACCAGTCATATAAATATATATATATATATATATATATATATATATATATATATATATATATATATATATATATACATACACATAAATTTCTGACTCACCGTTATACATATATATTATATGATTACTTCAAAATGTTAAACTAACTGGTATATGAGAAATTGTAGAATATCCCATATACGATAAATAAAATGAAACATTTCGCCCTCAACTGAAGTTGCCTTTACTAACAAATAAAATAATCCACAATCCTAAACAAATGAAAAAACGTTTCATATAACAAAATAAAAGTATAAGCGTTAGTGGCAACGTTGATGAACCCAAATAATTTATACTTTATCACCCATTCCCCCCCCACCCCCCCCCCACTTATTTTCCAAACAAGTATAATCTTCAAAGCACGCTCATTAAGCCATCGCAAAATTACCAGACAGCAGAGAATCAATAACGATGTCTCTTGTGTTCATAACATCCTGTCACAACATCAGAGGACACAGATACCCAGCATGAAAATCATAAAAATCCCAACAGGGTGAATGTTGTAAGAACTGATGATTTGAATAACAACTACTATTCCAGACAAAGTTCTTTTCTTACATTTTTTCATCCCACCTTCTTCTATTCTTATGCATCTAAATAGAGGAAAAAATTAACAAGTAAAAATCGAGTTTTCTGTATGAGCCTCGACCCATGAAAATTTAGCCCTATAGCATTGCCTGGCGAACGATCATGGCTAAATTTAACCTTGAATGAACTAAAGACTACTGTGCCTAGATGGCTGCAATTTGGTATGTTTGATGATAGGAGGCTGGATGATCAACGTAACAATTTACAGCCATCTAGCCTCGGTAATTTTTAAGATCTGGGGGCGGATAGAAAAAATGTTGGCAGAAAAAAGTGCGGACGGACAAAGCCGGGACAATAGTTTTCTTTCACTAAAAATTAATGTGTGTGTGTGTGTGTGTGTGTGTATATATATATATATATATATATATATATATATATATATATATATATATATATATATATATATATATATATATCTCGTAGTAATATACTTCTAACTATATCGGTGTGTAAAATAAATGAATGAAACGATCTCTCAAATTTATGTATATATACTAGATAAAAAAAGAAAAAAATAGACATAAGGATATGAAAAATGAACCCAACTTTCGAGCAAACGCCATTAGGAGGTATCGTCAGTTCCGAAACATGCTGATAATTAATAGATGACTACAATTAGTGTAGTTTTGCCCCATCATTCAGAAGCATGCTCGTTGTCACGGGAACAATATTGGTCAAAATTTTGTCTTGGCGACAGAAAATAACTGACTTTTTCAGAGAAAACTATAAGCATTGTAAATTATCAGAGGCACAATTTCACAGAGATGTTGCATTTGTATGTGCTGTAATGTTAAAAAACAAAATAATTTGAGTATATCGTTGCGAGGCAAAAATAAATCTATATATATGGCCCCCCAAAAAAAACATTCTTGCAGTTAGAAAGGGCTTGATATTTTTCAAATCTCTTCTTGCTCAGTCAAAACTTACAGAAGGACACTTTCTCCAATTAACGAAAGTATCGGGAGAAAATGAAGAGTATACCTTTATATCTCCTGGTGAAGAATACGAGCCAGGTTTAGACTCATTGGTGGAAGAATACGTCGAAGGCTTTTGTGATTTCGGAAAGCGTGACATCATCCTGAAACTAGCTTTTCTGCCTCACTCAGCTGATGCATCGGGGACACCCTAATCATTGTCTGAAGATAATTTTGAACTCATTCCACTGAAATTTAGAGAAAGGCAGTAGAAGATCCTCGACCTAGCCTGCCGACTGATTTCATGCTTTTCAACAATGTACTGTTGCGAATTCACATTCTCGAACTTTACACAAATCAATGATTTATTTGAGAACACAGATGACAAATGAGCACCTATATGACCAATTCAATGAAAACCGATAAGAAAACGCTGCCTCAACAGATGCAATCTCACAGACATCACTAATTTATGAAAAAGGTAAATGAACTATCTGTCACATTAAGTTTTTTTTTTTTTTTTTTTTAAGTTTTTTTTTTTTTTTTTTTTTTTTTTTTTTTTTTTTTTACTGCTGTCCTTCTATTAGATTAGGTAATTTATTTAGGTTTAAAATAACTATAAAAAAAAACCAAATTCACCCACTGCATGCGGGGACGATACTACGGGCTGCTCTAGAGCAAGAGCCCGTGCTGGCATTAGCCAAAACCTAATCTCGAACAACAAACAAGGGGGCCATGCATTCAATGTTGGCTCATGTACAAAATGTCCCCACCCTGACTAACGACTATTGCAGTTTAAACACGAAAGCACCACCCAACGAATCATCAATACGTTTAAAATTCTAAAAAAAAAATTAAAAAAAAAAGGTGAAGCACAATTTCCTTGTTCTGGAAATGATTCGACCCTTTTCTCAAATGATAATAACCAGAATATAGAAATTAATTTTAAATGATTGATGATGAGGTGATGAATGGTTTTACAATTTGCCATCAATCATGCCTAGTGAGAAAGTACATCAATTTGCCTATATTGAATAGTTATTGTGAGGTTGGACATCAAAATGGTTTTAAAAACCCTACACCTGAAATAAGAATGAAGTTTTTGTCAAGCGACTTTCGGTCAAAGCCTTATGGAATTCGGTTCGTTGTCCAGATAAAAGGCCTCTACAGTAAATCTTGAGATCAAGGTTGATTGCATTACATTGCTATTAATGCACTGATTCCTTATTTAAAGGGACACAATTCCGATATTCGCTTTTCGTTTGAACTTCGATTTCAACGAGAGCAATTTCGATCGTCCTCCTACAATATCCATTCGAAATTTCTCGCAACCTTCCATCGTTATAGTTGGTAATTCCATTAAATCGTTTACTCGCACTTTAGTCAGTTTGGTCCTTGAGAAAATACAAAAGAACTGTAATCATTTTTTATGTATTATCTTTTCCCAAGATACGATAAAAGAACAATTTCCTTTTAATTTCTATTTGGCATTTAGGCTGTCGGCACATACAGAGACGATGTTTGTTCCCCGTTAAAAGACATCAGCATCATCTCCAATTGGACCATCCTCTGTGTTGATTTTCACTTGGTGACCAATTCCGTCCTTGTGTGCCTACAATGGCACACAATTCTCGGGCACTAACGAAGGAGAGACTCCCAGGGGGTAAACTGACCCTTGGTCACAGGGTCATATACGCATTTATTTAGGTCGGCAATGTTGAGTTCTGTTCGTCAAAGGTCTGAGATCAGTCATTTTCAATACACCATCTACTCGAGAATCTGAAGATTGATTTGAGAAAGCACTTGAGAGTGGGATGCATTAGCTAACATAAACACTTCTCGAAGATTTTACCGAAAGCGTTTACCGATTGCAGGTATTATCGCCGTAGACTAGACCTACTCATCTCTCTATTTGGACTACGCTTTCCACTAGAAGTCTTTGAATCCGGAAGGAAATCATTTGAGACGTTCTCCTTTCCAGGTGGATGCCAGACCGAGTGGTTAGAAGCCAATGGTAGTGCTTATTCACGATATTGTGAGCGTTGCGGATACCAATTGGAAATCATAGGGTCTTCTTCCATCCCTTCTCATATTCTAAGGGTCTTAGTGTAGATGAAACATTAAAAACAAAAAAAATCCCAGAACTGAAATGTGATAGGTAGTGTTGTCTTGACAATACACAAATGCATACAACGTCTGCGTGATAACTAGAATAAGCGTATATACATAAATGTACATGGCAGTCAAAATTCTATAAATTAACTTTTTTTGGTCATATTTTACAAGTCGCATGGCGAGCAGATATATATATATATATATATATATATATATATATATATATATATATATATATATTTTTACGGCCGTAATTTCAAGGGTTCTTGTCTCTACTCATAATTTGCGGTCAGTAAAAATGTAACACAGCAACTTAGGAACAAAGGAACAAACACCTCAACAAAAGTACAATATTTATTTACAAACACACAAAAAAAGGTAATGGTTGGTAACGATAATAACCAAAATAAAATGAATGTATAAATCAAGGGAAAACCAACCTTAAGATCTTTAAAAGATCACCTACAGCTAAATTAACCCTACCATAAGAAAATAGGAAATTTTAAATGTGGACACTTCAGGCAGGTACCTGCCAAATTACTGGCCAGAAAAATCTAACCTAAGAAAAATAATTTGTTAGGCAGAAGGAAGCAAGAGAAATAAGAGGGAAACTTAAGAATACCCCTACCTAACACATACAGACTAAATTATACTCAAAACTTAACTTAGTGAATAGAATATATTAAGAATAATTATAATAAGTTGATAAACAATAAATTATGAAAATAACCTTACAAATTGATTCAACCACAAGAGGCTCAGTAGATTGTCTCTTCAGGTCATACAAGGTCCAGAAGACCGTACTGCAAACAGGAGCGTGCAAAACTACAGGTACCCAGCGATCCACGATCGTCCTAAATAGCTATAAAAACATCTCATACCTGTAGAAAGCCCGCCCTCCCTTTACTTGTCTACCACGAGTTCCAAGAACTCACTGACGCTGATGCAGAGGTCAACCGGGTCAAGCTGCAATGCCTGCAGGCAACCCAAAATACCACAGAATACTAAGGGTGGTAGCCTCGAGAATCCGGGACGTCAACGGATCTCGCACGCCACAAACTGCACCGTTCCCAGTAGATATGGGCCAACTCGTTCGGAATCCTTCCGACGAACGAGGGAAGGGGCGTGGCTGATGAATGCCACGGGTGACAAACACCAGCGACCACACACAAGGCAGCGAAGGATTAAATAAGCCGTGATCCAAATCTCCAAATCTCCGTACAAAACTGCAGAAGTGACCAAAGATTAAGTGGCAAAGCGTCAGGCTGTGAGGAGGAACTCGAACTAACGCTGTCACGAATCACCACCCTTACGATCAAGCCTTCCACTCGAGCAACACAGCTCATAGGAGAGAAAAACAACGATCGTTAATAAGGCACTTCAGTGGTTCACTAATACCGGGGGAGAAGGTGGTAAACAAAGCAAAACTGCGAAGTCATATTGACTCCCTTACAGAGTTCATCAAAACTAAGAAAAGCTTAAATATACGAAAAACGACACTAGCTTATTAATAAAACTTAAAACTAGAAAAAGCTCAAAAGGTTGGAAAAGTATTAACAACTCATAATTAAATTATAATGGAATTTACTTTAATCTACTAATGATATATATATATATATATATATATATATATATATATAATATATATATATATATATATATACTAATATCTATATATATATATATATCTATATATATAATATATATATCTATAATATATCTATATAACATACATACATACATATTATATATATATATATATATATATATATATATATATATATATATATATATATATATATATGTGTGTATGTGTGTGGTGTGTTGTGTGTGTGTGTGTATATACATACATATGAGTCATATCACATTACCGTGATTCATATACATACATCGAGGTACAAATGTCCTTTAATATCTAACTCGCTCTACCTCGTAATTAATATATTTTCATATATGCTTAACCAAAGGGGAATTTTTAGGCGATAAGAGAATTGTCGGCTCCCAGGGCGACCCCTCGCACCAAACAAATCCAGGACGACAGTGAAGCTTTAACCCACCCCACCACCGCAAGAGGCTATAAGTTTATGCCACCTCTCACCTCCAAATACCTGTTGTTCTCAGGTATTCGTTGTTTGGAGAAAACCTAAAAAAATTGCCCTTCAGTTAAGCATATATGAAAATATATTAATTCCAAGGTAGAGCGAATTAGATATTAAAGGACATTTGTAGCTCGATGTATGTATATGAATCACGGTAAGGTGATATGACTCATATAATGGCTACGTGCTGTCAAAAGCACTACAACACTACCGAGGTCAAGGTGGGTTGATGCAGTCTCCAAACAACGAATACCTGAGCGCGACACGTATTTGGAGGTGAGAGGTGGCATAAACTTATAGCCTCTTGTGGTGGTGGGGTGGGTCAAAGCTTCACTGTCGTCCTGGATTTATTTGGTTTCGAGGGTTACGCGCCCGGGAGCCGACAATCTCTTATCGCCTAAAAAAAAATTCCCCCTTCCGTAAACAAATATGAAAATATATTAAATTCCGAGGTAGAGCGAATTAGATATAAAGAAAGGACATTTGTAGCTCTATGATACATAACATAGTATATATATATATATATATATATATATATATATATATATATATATATATATGATGATATATATATTTATATATATATGTATGTATATATATAAAGTATTTGCTTACATAATTATGTGCTTGTTGCTTAAGTGTGATTATATACAGCTATATACTATGGCTATATATGTTATATATATATATATATATATTATATATATATATATATATATATATATATATATATATATAATAGTATATATATATATATATATATATATATATATATATATAAAGCATTTGCTACATAATTATGTGCTTGTTGCTTAAGTGTGATTATATACAGCTATATACTATGGCTATATAACTCACGCATTCATTTTAATTCCGAAAGACAAGGAATATGAACTTAGGTATCGAAAACCTTCATAGCGGCTTAGATAGAAATAATGCAAATTCAAATTTGCCTTCAATGAAAACAGAAGCCTCATGAAGCTGCATGCCGGATAATAGGATTTGAATTGGTATTGTTTCCTCTGGTAATATACAGAACATTTACGACGGTGGGGGGCGGGAGGGGATAGGGGGGAGTCCCCTCCTTCACAACTCCACCTAAAGCAATATATATATATATATATATATATTATATATATATATATATATATCTACTATATATATATATATATATAGATATATATATATATATATAAATATATATATATATATATATATATATATATATATATATATATATATATATTCCGACGCTTGAGCGAAAATCAGAGCGGTTAACGAGGAGAATTTGTTATTCAAGAGCGATTGAAGTTAATATATATTCATTTCCATCCGAACGGAATCAGATCAACGAAACTAAATCTGTAAATTGACATAACCCTGGATAGAAGAGATGAGGATACTTTCTATAAATGAAGTATTAAACAGGAATAAATTTGAACAGAATTATATACAAAAAATTTTTATAATAAAACATTTCCTTCGGTTTCGATTTTAAAATTAGAAAATAACCTATCGTCCGTAATATAAGAAAACAAATTGGGTAGCAGAGTCTATTTCCGACTTCCTTTGGGTAATGCGAGAAACGATCTGTGTTTGTATATAAAGATAAAAAATACAAAAATACACATCAGTTAATAAAGTAGTGAATAAAAAAAGGAATCATGTCGAAGACTTTCTCTATATAAGGCGGTCAGCTGACAACAGACGAAGAAAATAAATGGGGACCTAGGGTCATTTATATCACCTTTATGGGGCCATAACTGTCATAATTGGGAAGTAGAATGCATCGAGGGTCTATAACTATCGGTCATAAAAAAAAAAAGAGAGAGAGAGAGAAAATACGGCAGACTACTCTCAGTATTTTCGAGTGAAAGCTTATGCATTATGAAACGTAACTTGTAATGTTTAACGCTATACGTAGTCTTGAGCTCTCAAATTGCTTTTTAAAGATTCTGTTACCTGCTTATCTGTTTATCTGTATCTATATCTATATCTATATCTACATCTATATATACCTCTATCTGTTTATCTATATTATATGTATAATAGAATATATATATATATATATATATATATATATATATATATATATATATATATATATATATATATATATATATATTCATTAAACAAAATTATACATATTAAGTCAAGGAATTATCTGACCATATCATCACAATGCTGGTTAATCCGTCCAGCCCTTAGTCGCATAAAGCCTTATTTCCGTAATATTGTCTCTGACTGTGAAAAAAAAAACAATTTTCCTATTTTGCTAAACAAGTAGTTTAACTTCTCCTTCTCTTTAACAAAACATGAAACGACTGACTCATTTTTTCCTTCCTCCAACTTTTCATCAAGAAAAAAAAAAAAAATGAATAATAAATAGTTTCAAAAATCCATCAATCCACCGAAAAACAATTTTTACCTTCTCTTCGGTTGATATCTTAGGCTTTCCAATAACGTCCAGAATATAACTGATACTCAAGCAATTAATCATTCAAAAGTCTATATACCCATACTGGGGCCAGGGGTAGCTAGGAGCCGCTATCAATATCGCGAGGCTGGAAAATGGGTGGGTGGATTGAAAAACCTGGGGAAAAGTGGGCGTTATGTGTTTTTGGGGCAGGGGGCGGGGCATGACAGAGAACTGGGTCTTTGTAAATGGGGCTGTGTCTCATTCTAAAGACAAGACAAACTGGGCACATAAGAAGTGAAAGGGATGACACTGGATGGTATAATGACGCAGTTTTACTTGGAGAGGAACCAATGAGAGAGAGAGAGAGAGAGAGAGAGAGAGAGAGAGAGAGAGTAGGGGGTATATATCTTATAAAGTAGTAATTTGGAAATGAGAGAGAAGGAATAGCGAAAATGATGATTACTTCGTCGATGTTCTCGAGTTGTGGATCACATCTCATGATATACATTCTCTCTCTCTCTCTCTCTCTCTCTCTCTCTCTCTCTCTCTCTCTCTCATTCTTACTGCTAACATCATGGCAACACTAGTAAGCTGGTATTTCCATAGTTATTAGAAAGTGAGTTTAAGATGTATGAGGTAATACTGAATAAGCGTTGAAAGACAAAAAAAAGAGTGATAGATTATCAAATGGACGAATACGAAAGAGGTTACTTGGATATTTGGGAGGGGGGGCGGTGGCCAATATGGAGGGAGTTAAGCTATTTCCTGATATAAGTGAAAAAAAGTGGTTTGGGATTCGTGATTAAGAATGAAGATTAAGATTGAAAATATGTCAATATGATGGAATTTGGGAGAGGAGGGCAGGGCGGGGTGGGGGGGTGGGTTAAGGTCAAGGGGGTGTGGGAGGAGAGGGGCAGGATACAATAAAAAAAAATGTGTTTGCCGAGGCAGGTTCTTCACTACCCTCGATGCCCTTTCACTTTCATAGCAGACTGGGCACAGAGATTCCTGTTGCGAGGAGATTGTCTTTGAAGCAGAATAGGATGAATTGAATTTGCTGCCGAGACGCAGCAAAAATGAACGTGATTGGAAGAGACGCGGAACATATTACATGGAGAAAGGTTTCGGTAAGGGAAGATGTCGAGGATAAGATGTATTACAAAAGAAACAATAACCTAGACGATATGTTAGAAGATACGCTCAGCAAATGCAGAGAACGATATGAACGGAAGAGGATACAAGTGGGGTAAAGACATTAAGAACAACAATACGAAAGAAGTGAGATAGGAAGGAAATGATGGGATGAAATTGGCAATGAAGGAAAGAGCAAGAAGTAGCGGTGACTAAAAGAAAGACGAAATGGCAAGACGAAGAATGGCGAAAGACCCAGGAGGAAAACGAATGAGATAGATAAGCGGAGATAAAAACACTGAGGCACAAATATAAAGTATGTTTAGGAAGAGAAAATAAGGATAAACATAGATAGGACATGGGGAATAAAGAGGAGAGGGAAACAATAAAAACAGGTAGAATGTGAGAAATAAAAACAGAGGGAGACAAAGAAAATAATCTTTATAAAAAAACTAAAAAAATTAAAAAAAAAAAAAAAACTTTAAAATTTCACTCCACCCAATCTTTCGCCCTCTTCCCCATCACCCCCCACCACCACCCCCCCCATGGTCCCGTCTCCATCAGAAAGGAGACGGTGATTTAATTCTTCGATATCAAAGGCAAAAGACAACTTTATAATATATAAAATGAATTCAGCCGCCATTTGTATGGTCCCCCGCTGAGATTTCTTCACTACTAATGAATTAAGTC
This sequence comes from Macrobrachium nipponense, assembly GCF_015104395.2. Lineage (NCBI taxonomy): Eukaryota > Metazoa > Arthropoda > Malacostraca > Decapoda > Palaemonidae > Macrobrachium > Macrobrachium nipponense. Next base: position 12,216,159 of record NC_061107.1, read on the forward strand.
TCTCCATCGCATCTCTTTCTTCTGGATTCCAGGAAACTGGACGGTTTTACTAATTTACTACGAATGCGCGTCGAAGGACAGGCCTTTATCTTTTTTTTTTTTTTTTTTTTTTTTTTCTTTTTTTTTTTTTTTTTTTGTTTTTTTTTTTTTGCTTAATTTGAGCGAGCGAGCGTTAGAGTAGTTACGGAGCGCTAAAAGTAATGTTGACGCTTAATGAACTCTCAAAAGGAAAATTCTAATGCTAATTTCTTAACTAAGTGTCTCACACTAACACACCTATACACACACACACACACACACACACACACACACACACACACACATATATATATATATATATATATATATATATATATATATATATATATATATTTATATATTATATATATATAAATATATATATATTATATATATATATATATACATATATATATATATATACATATATATAATATTATATATATATATAATATATATATATATAATATATATATATATATATATATGAATGCAATGGTGAACTGTTTGGTGAACGTTAGAGTAGTAATAAGTCTAGATCAATGATTTACCTGTGCTTTACCTTCAAGGAAAAATATTACCGTGATCGGTAAAAAGGTGAGTCTTCCAGCCTAAAGAAATAAT
>NC_061107.1:12221800-12226547 GCF_015104395.2 Macrobrachium nipponense
GAGGGTGATTTGTAGGTCAGAATCGAAAATAGAACTTATAGCGTCCTCTGTTGGGCTGGATAGCGACTGGCTGCCTGATTTCGTCGTCCACTGGATGGTCGATCCCATGGGGGACGAAATTGTTATCAACTAAAAATTCCCTTCGGTACATATGAAAATATATCATTTGGGATTGTGAATTAGATATTAAAGGACTTTGTAACTTGAATTGATATATAAATGGATCGTTCGAAAGTGATTAATTATCATAACAAAAGGTACGTTCTGCAAACGCTCGAATTGGCCAATGGTGACGGGGTCATACGATCTATTTACGAAGCATCCAGATCGAGGGTGATTTGTAAGGTCAGAATCGATGAACTTATAGCGTCTCTGCCGATTGGATAGCGTCACTGGCTGTCCTGATTTCGTCCCCGTCCACCTGGACGGTGGTTCGATCCCATGGGGGACGAAATTGTTATCAACTTAAAAAATTCCCCTTCGGTACATATATGAAAATATATCATTTGGGAGGTAAAGTGAATTTAGATATTAAAGGACATTTTGTAGCTTGAATTGATATATAAATGGATCACGGTTCGATGTGATAATTATTCATAACAAAAGGCTACGTTCTGTCAAAAAAAACGCTCGAATTGGCCAACATGGTAGACGGGGTTTCATATCGATTCTAATTACAAAAGCATCCAGATCGAGGGTGATTTGTAAGGTCAGAATCGATATGAACTTATAGCGTCTCTGTTGGCCGATTGGATAGCGTCACTGGCTGTCCTGATTTCGTCCCCGTCCACCCTGGACGGTGGTTCGATTCCCATGGTTGGGGGACGGAAATGGTTAATCAACTTTAAAAATTCCCCTTCGGTTACCAATATTCATGAAAATAATATTTCATTTGAGGTAAAGTCGAAATTGTATCAAATTAAAAATTCTTAAAAATTCGGTTACATATGGATGACATATATCCCATGGGGGTTGGGAGGTTAAAGTCATTTGGGGAGTAAAGTGAATTTAGATATTAAAGGACATTTGTAGCTTGAATTGATCATATATATATATATATATATATAATATATATATATATATATATCTATATAATAGTAGTATGAGATATATATATATATATATATATATATATACTATATATATTATTACATATATATATATATATATATATATATATATATATAGCATATATATATCATATATATATATATATGTATATATATTATATATATATATATATATATATATATATATATAGAGAGAGAGAGAGAGAGAGAGAGAGAGAGAGAGAGAGAGAGAGAGAGAGAGAGAGGATACATTGATAAATACTATTCACATTTTACGAGGAATATCCAAAGAATCAACAGGTTAGAAATGAAAGACAAATATCTCCTGCGGCGACAACCGCACAATATTTGCAGAGCAGTATATTTGCATAAATTCAAGTATAAAATTCGGGACTAAAATATATTTCAGTTTAGCATCCAAGGCGTTGCGCAAATGTTTTTCTTATATTTATTTTAGACTTCCACCCAAACAACACGTTGCAGATAAGTACACAATTTTTTTCTTTTATTTATTTACCCTAATTTACAATTCAAACTCCTCCGTGTGTTTGCTTATTAAATTTAAAACTGATATTGAGAGTATTTCTTTTACCAAGACCTACAATGAGGTAGAAAGCTGAAAACTTGAACCTATCATAGAATTCTGGTCATTCTTTTGCTTTACTGCTGCTGCGAGAGAGGAGAGAGAGAGAGAGAGAGAGAGAGAGAGAGAGAGAGAGAGAGAGAGAGAGAAGGCATTTAATACCAATCTAGAACTTTATTTCAGAGCCAAAGTAATTAGCTCTTATATTTTTTTTTATTTTATTCTGAGAATCATTCAAGAAGTTCCAGTATTGAGAATGACGACAGGGGCGCTGCCAGGGTAGGAACTTTGACGCAGATCAAACCTCGCAGAGGTGGCCATTCTAGATATCCTTTGACTATGATCTTTAAAGTAATTAACACTTTTGGAACAAGGGAACAAAGAATGACAATAGGAAATAAGAGACAAAATTATACTCAAAAAGGCACTATTAGTACAATACAATGTTCACTATCTTGATAATGATAAATGATAAATCATCTTTTAATTATTTATTGTTATCATCATAAATTCATGTCAGTGATAAAAATAATCCAGAATAAAAGAGCAACACTGCAACATCTTGCACAGCAGCCTCCCTCCCACGAACCACTCCACCCCATCCCCCCATAACAGAGGTCACCGAGATTATTCTGTTGAAAATCTTGTCACTGACTGACAGGAGCATTTGCAGGGACCCTCTGAAGGGGAAACTGTACCCAAGACAGGAGGCAGACTGAGAGGGACTTCCAGGCATCGTTGCCAACTTAGTGGAGCTTCACACATACGCCGATGCATTTACAAACTGTTTCCATGAATTCTAGTTGCCATGGTAATGCAATAATGATACAATTGCTCTAATATGCATATATACTATAAGTATATACGCTAATTTCACTTATTTCCACGGTTTTGTGTAAGTCTTATACCCAGTTTGGAGTGTAAACACATATCAATTGGCAACACTGCTTCCAGGGGCTGTGAAAAGGTTGAGAGGGACTTCTAGGGGCTGTGAAAGGGCTGAGTGGGACCGATATCATGTGGGAAGGGGATAAAATTGGGCTGAAATGATTGGGAACGAAGTTCTCTGTTAATGGTTATACTTGTAGTCACGAAGACAGAAAGTGAGAAATTCATATATGTCGCATGCAGTAAATAAACTGTTTATGTACTAGAAGACTTTGGAAATCTGTTACTATAGAAATTTAGTTCAAACGCGAATGACAAATCCTGATAAACCCATGAAATATAGAGGTATGCAAGTGACATCTCGCTGCTTCCAAATCCCAACTTGAAAGGCACTAAATTTCGCGATAAGTCGCTGGCACTATCCGCAGAGTATTGCTAACTTATTACCCATTCGATATCGACTGAGCAGAAAACACATCGTGGCAGCGACTTTGGGACACAGGAGAAGGTAAACAAGGATTTATATAGAGAGAGGAAAGGATAATCGTGGTTTTATGAACTTAAATGAGGTACATTAGGGATTATAAAACTTAATGTGGCGGCTAATGTTGAATAATTCAGTTGCCATAATTCGGTTTTAATAACAGGTGTTGTAAACAACTGAGTGGTTACATGTAAGGGTTAATGATGTGAAGTGAAATAGGAGGAAGTTAATCGAATCAGCTCCTGTGTTTGGTTGTTCGAATTCTCCTGATGCATTTGCTAATTGTTTTCTTAGTCCAGTTTCAAAAGCAGATTGTTGATTGTTTTCATAGTCGAGTTCCGAAAGCAGATTAATGTTCTTGTTAAGAGCAGAGTTTGCGAATTACGACTGCAGTTATTTTGGGAAAGTCATTATAGGTTTAATTATAGCAGTAGTTATTTGAAGTAGTGAGGTGATGCTGTGCACGTATTTTGGTGTTTGCAGCAGTATGTGATAAAGACCACTCATTTACATGAATCAATGAAGCAAAGGGAATAATTAGCGGTCGGAGAATCTAAATGTTGGATGTTTATGAATAAGTATGATAATTTAGTATGATAATTTCCCTCTCAGTGGATAGTTAGCAGAGAGAGAGAGAGAGAGAGAGAGAGAGAGAGAGAGAGAGAGAGAGAGATTAATAAATCATAATTTTCTCCTACCTTTTTGTTTTCACCGTCTTTTTTAGCGGAGAGTACTACCTCCTCTCTGATATCAAACGATCGTCTAGGGATTCCTACTGGACTTTTTAAGGGAGAAGGACTCCATGTGAAGGAGGGAAAACGAGTTGTCGTTGGAGTCAAAGACACGAAATTTAGTAAGAGTTTAATGAGAATCAGCGAGCAGACATTGAAGGAAGAAATGAAGAGATAGAAGACCGTGATAAATAAAACGTAGAGACATATGGTATACGGAGATTATTCTTGGAAAAGAATGCAAAAGGACTGGTTTAGGATGATTCCCCCAAAACTCTCCATTTTCTTCGGATTTTAAGATATTCGATGAAACACTTCATACCCACGTCTATTCTCTTTTGCTGTAGGTTGAATGATCAGTTTGTTTGTTTGCATGTTTTTTTTACGTTGCATGGAACCAGTGGTTATTTAGCAACGGGACCAACGGATTTAGGTGACTTCCGAACCACGTCGAGAGTGAACTTCTATCACCAGAAATACACATCTCTGGCTTCTCAGTGGAATGCCCGAGAATCGAACTCGTGGCCACCGAGGTGGCAGGTAAAGACCATGCCATCCACGCCACTGAGGCGCTGAATAATCCTTTTGTATAATTTAAATGACTAAGTAAGCTTCTTAAATCGAGAATACATTTGCGACGCCCCTAATTCAGTCGCTTGAGTGATGCTGCAACTCTCGGACGTCAATTCGTTTGAATATATTGATGAATGTGTCACTTACATGGTTTCATGTGATTCTATCATAGAGGGAGTCATATCATCAGCCAGCCACCTATTTCACAATTTCTGACAAATCACATATTGTTTCCAATGGATACTCATATATAATTAATGGTGCTGGTTAAGTATGCGGTCTAAATAATAACATTTATGGGGAATAAAAAATCTAGAAATAAAAACAAGGAACATTTATTGGACATATAAAAGTCTACAGTACGAACATCATAAATAAAGTAAAAAAGAATTTATTGTGCATGAATAATTAAATCTAG
>NC_061107.1:12227047-12257047 GCF_015104395.2 Macrobrachium nipponense
TAGTCAAAACCATATATAGCGGTAAACATTCCGTTGGGCGAACTGGCGAGACGAGGCCACGGTAGTAGTCTTCTGTTTTATCAAAAATGACACTTGGTGCACAGCAATTTAAAAATACTTTCGATTCATTAATGAATTGCAACGCAGTGACTGTTATCGCGATCGGAGGGAAATAGTGCTATGGGTACGTGGTGTAATGAACAGCTTTCTGGTTTCCTGGAGTGAAATGGACCAAACAATACAATATACGTGGCAAGTAGTTGACATACTATTACCTGTGTTCATACTGACAATATAAAATAATAAGTAAAGTAAAATCTTGATCATCTGTCGAATCCTTACATAGTGTTTGAAGGTTCCTGAATAAAAACGTTACAAACATCAGGTAGATTTTAGATTTAGTAATAAAAGTTAATTTTCTGCTTGTCTTCTGTTATTTAAAAATAGTTTACCTGACTTTTGTGGATTTTTTAATCATTTGCTACCATCTTATCATCTTTACTGCTTGGCATTCATTACTCTACGATTTCAGTAACAAATGCCAGTCATATTAAATATTAACAAGAATAAGGAGGTCAATTTTCAGTTTATTGAAATGCCAGTCATATTAAAAAAACAAGACTAAGGAGTCAAATTAAGTATGACGCAACATATCTCGCTGGAGGAATTTTATTCCCAAAAAAAAAAAAAAAAAAAAAAAAAAAAAATAAAAAACTACAATAAAAATAGCAATCAAAATCATTTCAGTCTATGTAGCTTTTGGCTCAAATGATTCGCCGAAGGAAATTGTTCATGAAATGTTTCTTGAATTATTAACCATACACGAATTAGCAGGAAGGTAATATATTTAACTTTAGATTGCAGAGGATATACCGAGCTCTCTTTTACATATTAAAATCGGTTGTATTTCGCCATCTATCATTTGGTGGTGAATGCTTGCAGATAGGAGGAAGTGTCTAACTAAATAATGGAATAATTCATCCCTCCTAGAAGCTCACTTTATTTATTTTCGTTTCATAAGCTCAACAAATACAATAAATGAATTATTGAATTTGAATTTCATTTTTCCCCTTGTTGCATTGCAAATCACCAAACCGTAGGAATGCATTAGAATTAAACTGAAAGAGCAATGCACTCTGAAAGCCAAACGCAGCTGGCTTTAGTGTCAAGCATAAAAGAATGCTGAATTTTGACCTTCTCGAGAATAAGTGCGATTTTTTCCTGCATGCCATTAACACAGCGCCTGGGGGCATTGGGCATGCTCTTTAGTCAGACTTGCAACACAAATCAAAACGCAAAAATTGGGAAAAAAGCGAACCCTGACATATTTCCATATTAAGGTAAAAGTGAAGCAATTGAACCAAATGTCGAAGTTTTATTCGAAACCGGGGGAAAAAATGGCAGCATTACAAAAAGCCGTAGTCAGAATTGGTGCAGCCAAAAGGACGATGATGAATTGGGACTTTGGAAATGATGAGCGACTCGGGATAAGATTTCCAATACGGGGGAAATATGGAAATGCAAATACAGTATGAAAGAGGCAGCATATATCCAGAAGACTGTTAACTCTGACTGATATGAAAACGCCTGAAACCATTATAAAAATATCTACGTAGATATATTACTAAAGTACAATTCTGAGATGATTATGGGCGTGTTCAGTTAAAGCATTAACTGAGCTGTCTTGCAGGCTATGGTTTGAATGAATAATCAAAGACATAGACGTACACTTTCGGAACTTACGCGAGAGAAGGGCGACAGTAAACGATGAAGATAATCTATAGGTTAGTAGATGCCATAGTTATATGTGCATAAATTCCCAATATCATTACAAGTACTTATTGCTCCAAAACCATAAAACATAGCGTGATGCAGTTTTTTTTGTAGATTTTTCAAAATTTCCTCAAGTTTACGTTCAGAGGACTTCATGCAATACATTCCACATGTGCACCTCCAGTTGCCCTCACAAACAGTTGACGTTGATTTGGTACACCTGTATGAAGGAATGTATTGCATGAATTGCTCTGAATGTAAACTTGAGGAAATGTAGAATATTCTACAAAAATCTGCATTACTCTACATTATATGGTTTCTGAGCAATAAATACTTGTTAATGGTACTGGGACTTTATGGACACCCTGTATAACTGATTGCGCAGATGACATTACGCTCATGAAGGAACTGAAAGCCTGATGCTGGACGTCTTTCATTCATTTTACTAATAATCAGCGGGATTGATGCTAATGCTCCTACGTTTAAGTACCATTGCTTATTTATTTATTTTTTTTTTTTTATTTTTGGATCGATGTTCCCCCTTATGGACAAATGTTGCTTCTGTTCGCCAAACATCTTGCGCGCTTGTTCTTCATTTTATATATATATATAATATATATATATATATATATATATATATATATATATATATATATATAATATATATATATATATTAAATGGTTTTCCAGGTATTGGGAAATACAATAGTCTATCAACAAAGAGACTGAGATGGCCAATTCTATACCCGGATTATCCGCGCTGTAGTTCGGTGGGGGCATTGTTGTCTTGGTTTCTGTTCCGTGACTTGTTAAAAGTAAACTTTAAAAGGGAACAAAATATCGCAATATCTCCGAAATTGAAGTAAGCGAGGCGGCGAAAGTATTGCACGTTGTAAAATGTCCCTTGAAGGTCGCAAGAGTTACGGGTCAGGCGACGATCACTTCAAGAACTTTCTGCTGAACATTATCTTTGGAACGATAAATCCACTTTGCGTTTCAAAAAGGAAATAACCTCGTATTTACGTGGTGACGGAAACGTTCGGACTATACTGTCAGTTCGTTTCTTCTTGACACTTTTATTAAGTTTTGTTCACATTGGTGAATGAAATGTGTGTCATTCTCTCGTTTCTCTTTTTAACCAGTTGCGTTTTGAAAGGTTGCCGCGTATTTTATCCGATTATATTCCACGATGCTCAAGAATATACCTTACAATAATTTCTGGATTAGATGGAGGTTTTTGTAACACCGAAAAATGGCCTCCTGTCACATAATACTATGCAAAGTTATACGACTGCCTTTAGTGCAGACTCAAATCATAAGTAACAGTGAAGTATTGATTCATTCCTGGAACGTATGACGACGATTTCGTCAAAACACAACGCTGTAAAAAAATGAAGACATCGCAAAGGATCCACAGTTTCATCATTTTTCCCTCAGTTGATAATGGCAGGACAGCGGCGAATCTCCATTTTTCAAAGAAAATGAGTGATGGTATAAGGGAGTCTCTCAGATCTTCTCACCTTCGTGTGTATTATACGATAACTGACATAGTATTTTATGTTCAGCGGAGCTCGGTATAGCGTGGAAGCGGTGAATTATGAGAAATAGCGATATTCCACGACATAAAAAGGTGTTTCAGTAATGCCCTAAACGGGATTATAAAACCATGAGAGTTCAGTGTGAGGATATGCACCTGTAAGTCACATAATCGCCCTTTGCCCAAAACAAGTTCTATTATTATTATTATTGTTATTATTATCATTATTGGGAAAGTAAATCCACGGTAGTATGCCTATTTGATTTTGTTATTTAAAATATATAAAGCAGAAAGCTTTCGATGACCTGCACGGTCCTCCTTGTCAACCTGACTATAATTACAAAAAGTGGCCACATGAAAGCTTTGTTTTCGAGCTTATGTTTACAAATAGGTTGTTGTATCGCCTCAGTGGCGTGGTCTGTTTGGTCTTGGCCTGCCACCTCGGTGGCCGCGAGTTCGGTTCTTGGGCACTCCACTGAGGCGTCAGAGATGTGTATTTCTGGTGATAGAAGTTCACTCTCGACGTAGTTCGGAAGTCACGTAAAGCCGTTGGTCAACTCACAAACATCGCTGAGCCAGAGAAGCAAATGATAAGAAAGATAGAAAAAAAAATAATATATAAAATCAACTCGCTTTATTCTGCCTTTCTCTTTAACAGTATTTGTCTAAAAGAGGGTCTTTTACCAAAATATTATTATTATTATTATTATGATGTATTATTATTCTTTTTTTTTTTTTTTTGCTCTATCACAGTCCTCCAATTCGACTTGGTATTTTATAGTGTGGGGTTCCGGGTTGCATCCTGCCTCCTTAGGAGTCCATCACTTTTCTTACTATGTTATTGGCCGTTTCTAGGATCACACTCTTCTTTGCATGAGTCCTGGAGCTACTTCAGCCTCTAGTTTTTTCTAGATTCCTTTTCAGGGATCTTGGGATCGTGCCTAGCGCTCCTATGTTTATGGGTACGATTTCCACTGGCATATCCCATATCCTTCTTATTTCTATTTTCAGATCTTGATACTTATCGATTTTTTCCCTCTCTTTCTCTTCAACTCTGGTGTCCCATGGTATTGCGACATCAATGAGTGATACTTTCTTCTTGACTTTGTCAATCAATGTCACGTCTGGTCTGTTTGCACCGTATCACCCTATCCGTTCTGATACCATAGTCCAGAGGATCTTTGCCTGATCGTTTTTCTATCACTCCCTATGGTTATGCTCGTACCACTTATTACTGCAAGGTAGCTAATGTTTCTTGCACAGGCTCCAGTGGAGGGCTTTTGCCACTGAATCATGCCTCTTTTTGTACTGGTTCTGTGCAAGTGCCGGGCATTCGCTTGCTATGTGGTTTATGGTTTCATTTTTCGTATTGCACTTCCTACATATGGGAGAGATGTTATTTCCGTCTATCGTTCTTTGAACATATCTGGTTCTTAGGGCCTGATCTTGTGCCACTGTTATCATTCCTTCAGTTTCCTTCTTTAGCTCTCCCCTCTGTAGCCATTGCCATGTGTCATCGCTGGCTAGTTCTTTAGTCTGTCTCATGTATTGTCCGCGCATTGGTTTGTTGTGCCACCAGTCCTCTGTTCTGTCTGTCATTCTCTGTCTCTGTATATTTCTAGGGTCTTCGTCTACTTTTATTAGTCCTTCTTCCCATGCACTCTTTAGCCACTCGTCTTCACTGGTTTTCAGATATTGCCCCAGTGCTCTGTTCTCGATGTTGACGCAGTCCTCTCCCTCCTTCCTTTCGTGTTATGTATAGTCTGTCGGTATTTGCTCTTGGGTGTAGTGCTTTGTGTATTGTCATATGTTTCCTGGTTTTCTGATCTATGCTGCGGAGTTCTGCCTTCGTCCATTCCACTATTCCTGCGCTGTATCTGATTACTGGCACTGCCCATGTGTTTATGGCTTTTATCATATTTCCGGCGTTGAGTTTTGTCTTGAGTATCGCCTTGAGTCTCTGCATATATTCTTTCCTGATCGTGTCCTTCATCTCTTGGTGTTTTATATCCCCTCCTTCCATTATTCCCAGGTATTTGTATCCTGTCTCATCTATGTGTTTGATGTCGTTCTCATCTGGAAGCTTTATCCCTTCAGTTCTCGTTACTTTGCCTTTTTGTATGTTGACTAAGGCGCATTTTTCTATTCCAAACTCCATCCTGATGTCCCCAAATACTATCCTTACAGTCTGGATTAGAGTATCTATTTCCTTGATGCTCTTACCATACAGCTTGATGTCGACCATGAACATCAGATGGTTGATTCTGTTGCCTCTTTTCTTGAGTTGGTACCCGGCATCCATCTTCTGTAGTACTTTTGTCATGGGAATCATGGCTACTACGAAGAGTAGTGGGGACAGTGAGTCGCCCTGGAAGATCCCTCTCCTGATATTAACCTCTGCTAGTCTTATTCCAGAGCTTGTAAGTATTGTATTCCAGTTGTGCATTGTATTTTTGAGGAAGCTGATGGTGTTTTCCTCTGCCCCATATATTTTCAGGCATTCTATTAGCCATGTGTGTGGTATCATGTCGAAGGCTTTCTTATAGTCTATCCATGCCATGCTTAGGTTGGTTTTCCTTCTCCTACTATTCTTTATTACCATTTTGTCTATCAGGAGCTGGTCTTTTGTGCCCCCACACTTCCTTCTGGTGTTTGTCTCCTCTAGGTAGTTGTATAGCCTTTCACTGATGATACCTGTTAGTAACTTCCACATTATTGGTAGGCAGGTGATAGGCCTGTAGTTACTGGCTATATTACCCTTACTCTTGTTTTTTTGTACTAAGGATGTTCTTCCTGTGGTCATGCATTTGGGTGCATGGTGATTTGAGATACAATGCTGGAGTTGTTCTGCTATTCGTGGGTGTAGGGCTTTCCAGTTTGGCATTTTCTTTAGTTGGTGTCTGACTGTGTCTGTCGTGATCTCTGTGAATCTTTGTTTTATTCTCCCTGTTTCTTCTTCCTTGACTTCCTGGAGCCATGTTGCATGTTTGTTGTGTGATACCGGATTGCTCCATATGTTTTCCCAGAGTCTCTTACTTGGTTCGGCTTCAGGAATTTCTGGGTGGTTGTCTTCCCCTTACCCTTGGCTTAGTGGCTGTTATAGTCTTTTCTGGTTGGTTCCGAATAGTTTGTTCTGTTGGTATCCCTTATTCCTGTTCATGTACCGTTGGATCTTATGTGGTTTGGCCTTAAGCCTCTGTTTTACATCTTCTATTGTGTTGTTTAGTCCCCTCTCTTGTTGAGTTCCTCCCTTGTTTTCTTGCTTCTTAGCCTTTTTTCTGCCATCTCTTTCAGTTTACTCAAGTCAGATCTCATCACCATGATTTGCTTTTCCAGGCGCCTTTTCCAAGGAGGTTGCTTTTTGTTTCTGTTGGGTTGGTTGTGCTGGTGGTGTTGGTGTTCGAATCCCCATCAGTTCTGCTACTAATCTTGCTCCTGCATATGCCAAGTTATTTGTTTCTGTGATACTGGTGGTGTGTATTATGCCCATTATTTCATTGACCTCATTTGTTTTCTCCCTTAATTTCTTGGTGTTGTAGGCTTTCATGGAGGGGATCTTTGTTCTCTCTGTATCTGTCTCCATCCATTGTCTAATCTTTTCCTCTCTGTTACTTCGTTGGTGTTTCTTCGTGTGTCGTTGTTTGATACCTCATCCTCCCTGTCGTCTTCTGTGGCATCGTCTCTCAGTTCGTCCTCGTGTAATTCGTTGTCGTGTGACATTTCCCTTTCCAGTTCTTCTCTTTCTGTTGGGGAGACCCAGTTCTTTTTCTTTATGTTCCTTACTTGGTCTGCCAGCCTCTGCTCTGTTTGGGGGGTGTTATTCCTCTCATTCCAGATGTTGACCAATCTTCTTCTATATCCTCTCTCCGTCGGGTTACTTCTGATGTAGCATCTCCATATTTCCTTATTTTCTTTTCTTGTCCATTTCTTCCTTTTTGCTTCTGTAGCTCCAATCTCAGGCTGTTGATTACTGTCGTTGTGGTGATCAGTTGCTGGATGACGACCTCCAAGTACCTGACCGTCTTCCCTTCAATTGGGTTGAATACCTGGTTGCCGGACGAAGCTTCTCTGTCGTTGTCGTTTATTCCTTTATTTCTTTCCAACTTTGCTGAGTTTTGCTATTTAACCCATAGCTGGACCCTACCCCATCAGGGATAGGTACTCATTTACAGCTGAGTAGATGAGGAAATTATGGTAAAGATCCTTTCCAAAGGAATCAACGCCGAGGAGAGCGGTCACCCATCCAACGACTGACCAGCCCCAATGTTGCTTAACTTGACTTAAGTCCATTGACGACCTAACCCACTCCTCCACGGCGCCACATATTTTTATTATTATTATTATTATTATTATTATTATTATTATTATTATTATTATTATTATTATTATTATTGTATACATAAAGATGCAATTCCTTGACCATGCCAAATTAATGTAAGGAAATTATACATTTAAAATATAATTTTTTTTTTAAGAATTTAAAGGGGAAATATCATAAACTATGTCTGAAAGCATTGTTTTTTTTTTTTTACCAATAAGTCTGATAAAAAAAAACTTTCACATGTGGTATACTTGTCTTTGGTTACCAATAACCGAGTGAGGTTTGTGCGTAGCTCCATCAAGTTTATTCTATGTTTACAAAAAAAAAAAAAAAAAAAAAAAAATGTGCCAACCTTTGCTTGTAGCGGTCAAAGTACATCTATTTATGATTTATGGTAATACTGTGAAAGGCCATGTGGCAGCGTTGATGGCTAACGCAAGAGTTTAGAGACGTTGGTTATATTGACACCAAATGGAGCAAAGTTAAAACAGTGTCAGTATTGGTATGGTTACTGCCATGTAAATAAACCATACTAAAAGCAAGTAAAAAAAATGTGTCGAAGTTTCTTCAGCACAATCGAGTTTTCTGTACAGCGCATAATACTGTATGAGCCGCTACCCATAAAACTTTAGGCCACCTCCCAGTGGTGGCCTCTATTATAGTGTTGCCAGACGGATGATCATGGCTAACTTTAGTCTTAAATAGAATAAAAACAACTGAGTTTAGAGGGCTGCAATTTGGGACGTTTGATGATTGGAGTGTGAATGACCAACATACCAATTTGCAGCTCTGTAACCTCAGTAATTTTTAAGATCTGAGGGCGGACAGAAAAAGTACGGACTGACACACAAAGTCAAGTCAATAGTTTTCTTTTGCAGAAAACTAAAAAAAGAGCACTGCTATCATTAGGAAGAATTTCAGTATGTAAAATAAGTGACTAACTTATTTAGTCAGGCAGGTAACGTGGTAGTCTATGAAATTTTGTCATAAGTGAATGACTTCAATTTGCCACAGAATAGATATAAAATCTGTTATACATTTATATCATTTTACTGCTAGTCATGATCATGCTAATGGCGAAAATAGACCCTAATTATGCAGATTCATGTTTTAAAGTCGGAATACTGCTTGCGGCTTTGAATACATAGAATTTTTCCAACAAAAATATCATTATGTACTTTGTTATATTTAACTTGCAAGTAGAGTTGACAGCACAGCAAATGAAATATTTCACATATTCTTTATCCTTTTATATCATTCAGTTATCACACATTTTCAGCCAAATAAATATTGGGATTACGTATATTACGAGACTAGACACCTATTACTATATTTGTACAATTATCGCAGTGTTTTGAAAATACGTTTCTTATAAGAATGTTTCCTGACACTGATCTTTATGACCATTTTAGGGCTTCATATGATCTGTTTTGCAGTAAAAATGGATAAATAAATATATTTAGGGTAATTGTCAAATATTGTTAAGTAATGACAACGTTCACGCTGATGGAACTAAACATCTAACATATTCGACATTTCTCTGCAGAGCTGTAAACTTAATTCATTTTCCACGAGTTGGGAAAAGAGGCCTTTCATTATCAATCCTTTGTACAATATCACTTTGCTTTTCATAATCGTAGTGAAAGTTCATATAACTAATTTTCACAACTTTAATGAAAATAAAAGTTGCATAGCTAATGAAAATAAAAGTTCCACCGCTATGCAAGAGTAATAAAGCTACATGTAAATGATAGAGCACTTTAACTAACTTTCAATATATATATATATGTATATATATATATATATATATATATATATATATATATATATATATATATATATATATATATATATATATATATTATATATATACACACATATATATATGCAGATGATTAACTTGCTAAATATATGAAGGAACGGAAAGGAAACCGAGAAATGTAAGGACTCTCTCTCTCTCTCTCTCTCTCTCTCTCTCTCTCTCTCTCTCTCTCTCTCTCTCTCTCTTCCCCACCAAATAATGTAGGAGATAGAAAAGAATTATGTCTCATGTTCCGAGGGCTTCCTCCATCATGATTCATAATTCAGTGGCAAGGAGAAAGAAAAATCTGTTGGAAGGAGAGGAAATTTGCATGAGAGGATATCCGTAAAAGTGTCCCAAGGGAACTCGGTTTCTCAGATGAGAAAGAATGTCGTCATATCACAAAAATAATTGCATGTCTGTATTTGCGGGGTCTAGGCTTCCACGGGGATTTTTAAATGCTGACATTTATCCAAAGAGAACAGACTGAAATGATTTGACGTATGGTTTTCCAACAGTAGGGCGTTGGTCAAAATGAAGGCTGGCTGCAGTGGTCACGTGGACATTAATCTTTTGATTACTGAATGATAAATGAATCCCAGTACAGTAAAAAGCCCATACTATTAGCCACTTCATTAACCTGTAAAGAAGGCCCATCAGCATGGGGGTACTAGTCGCACTATCACACAATGGGCCTGCACTCACTTTCCTTCTATATTCCCCTAAGTTCCTCCCGATGTCGAATCAGCAAGGCCTTGCATGACCCTGCTTCACTTCCAGAACTTTCGAGTGATGCCCACTTCTCAGCAACACCTCTACTTAAGAAGTGAAGCCAGCAATGGTGAATGCAGTGTATTTGCTGCCATCAAGCTACAGCGCTGTGAGATGAAGAGCTGGAAATAACAAAGAAGTCGTCATAAGCAGGAATTTTTGCCAAAGAAGACATCTGCTAGACTGGGTAGACTCTGTTGTCTTGTGGATTTCAACCCCACATCAATGAAAAAAAAAAGTTATGTATTAAGTATTTATGTATTAAGTATTTATGATACTAATGAAGAAACAAATCCACTTATATTTAAAGACAAATCTGTACGTTCTCTGGCTAATGACAACCCTCAACAGGACAGCTAATGAGGACAAACGACCAAATAGATCTTGGCGAACGGAACTGCCTTCATGGACCTGTTTAACGGGAGGAATTCACCGGTTAATATATCAGCGGAAGAGACAGTTTGTAGAAAATGTAAATTAGATGAAGGACCTGAAATTTCCCGAAATTCGTGTGGGCTCATTCTATCGCTATTTTTAAAGCGAGCGCTTAATTAAGAGTGTTTGAGCTCAGAGCAAAACTGCCTTATATTATCCAGTCTCATTATACTGTAACGTTACTGGTACGTTATTTAGTTAATTGTTTGTTGTATATTGGATATGGGTAATATTGTCAACGACGTTTACAAGCTTTGGATCTTTTTGCCTGAACCTACATGAGAATTGTATCCTAATATGGTATTGTAGGGTTAAGGGTTTTGTTCATAGTTTCAAAAAAAAAAAAAAAATAAATAAATAAAGAAGAAACGCTGCCGTGATTTGCATCTCCCCTGGGATTGCTACACTTGGTAGCAGAGCGGCAACCTTCAACAGTGGGTTACCAGAACTTTCATGGAATATTGACTCCCTTTTCCGACAGCTTTCTGTACAGATTTATCTTTAAATATACTTATGTACATCTACATAATTGTGGATTTCTTTCTCCATTTCAAGACTCATGCTACTATGAGTATTTTCTATAATAATAATAATAATAATAATAATAATAATAATAATAATGATAATAATAATAACAATAGTAATAATAATAATAATAATAATAATAATAATAATAATAATAATAATAATAATAATAATAATAATAATAAAATTTATAAGTATCAAGACCTGAAATTAGAAATAGGAAGGGTATGGGATATCCCAAGATCCCTGAAAAGGAACCTGGAAAAATGACATGCTGAAGTAGCTCCAGGACTCACGCAGGAGAGTGTGCTCCTTGAAACAGCGCACAAAGTATTCAAAGTGATCGATTCCTAAGGAGGCAGAATGCATCACGGAACCCCACACTTTAAAACCACCCGGACGAATAGGATGACTGTGATAGACAAAATAAATAGATAAATAATAATGATATTTGTTTGCAAAGCCACCTGATCCTGAAGGAAACCAAAGCTGATACCCTTAGATTATTATCCCTCTACCTTCAATATCTTATCCGGTCTTCCTGATATAAAGAAAAGCTGTGCAAAGGTACTGTGAGCTTATTGATTCTCTGATGCGCAGTCACATACTACCAGTGAGTTATCAAGGGATTTGCGTGATCTCCTTAGCTTCGGCCCTTCGGGGAACTCCTCGCTATTCTGTGGCTTATCTTTGGTTGAGAATTGGTTTCCATTATGAGAGCATCATCCATCATGCACAAATAACTTAAGCAGATATTTTACTTGGATGTTTGCAGCATGAATTATGCACGATTACTTTCACTTTAATGAAGTGGGATTTAAAGGAATTAATCTTATAAGAGGTACTAATACCAATTAGTATCCTTAATAACAATTTACTATTGCCTTAATACCAATTAACTAATAAAAATTAACTATTGCCTGTTTTCCGTTGTTTTAATATTTACGTTACTCTTATTCTTAATACTGTTTAAACCTCAGCGTTTCTCTGAAGTACTTTTTATGAGGGTTAATCACTACAGTAGCGGAAAAATCGAGCGGTAATAATCTAATGTCCCACACTCAAGGAACTCAAGGGTATAGGGATGGTTAGGAAATGCCTTAATTATTATCATAAAATTTCCGAACACAATCAGGAAAGGGAATACCTTGTTAAATAACTTATCACAAAATTTATATAACATTTCATTAATTTATTTTTATATAAAGTTACATTTATACGCGAGTGTGAAAACCCCTAACCCAAAAAATACACAAGGAGATTAAAACCTAAGTCAGAAAATACTAGGTAAAGTTATTTTACAATTAGGCCATTTATAGAATTTCAGTAGCTTTAATCCACATTAACACAAGAAGGTTCCGAAGTGACTGAGTGCATTCTAATGTGCAGAGGAGGAGCTATGCATGCGGCTCTCCATTTAAACATAGCTCCAGATGATGTTATAAAGAGGTCCTCACAACGCCGCTGTGAGAGGACTTGACCTCGCCACTGCACAAGTTCCTCGCTAAAAGGTAAAATCAGGGACGTGAATATCTAAAAATCTCAAACTAATTTCTGACCTACACCCGCCAAAAAATCTAAATATCAATTAAATATCAATTAAATGCAGGCCAGAAGTAAAAATTCACTTATCCAATCAATAATCAAGCTATGTGAAAAACTGTATAACCTAAATAGTAACAGGTTCATATATCTCGTACAGTGCATATTATATAATACAAGTTAGTGTTTACTTCCTTTGGACACTAGAGCAAGGACAAGTCCCGTACGCTTACCCTTAAATATGTCGACTGGTCTGACGAAATTTCCGAAGAAAAATTTCATGGGTGGCTACGTCCCGGGACGGCATCCGTTTGGAGAATTAGGGCTTCATGATGATTTGGTGAACCTTACAAGACCTTGACGACATCGATGGCAATTTCGTAATGACAATTAATCTTGATGTATGAATAAGGTTCACAGGTGTTAACTTCACCTCAGGTACAATGGAATCCTCGAACAAAAATACATACATCTGAAAGAATTTCAGATTAATATAAAATCACAATGTTCGTTATTTCACTCCTTTTTCGGCCAGTTGGTTCAGCATGAGTGATGGACTGGGTCTGGCTGTACATTTCTCCAACAGGTGTGAAAATCTTTGCACTTGGGTTTGTAACTACCCAATGGGCAATTAGTGCGAGGACCTTCCCCGCAATAGTGCCGCTGTTACTAAAAAATTTGAAGTTTTTTTCAATACAATAACCTGGGCACTCCTCGGTAAAATCTTAAAAGGGAAAAACAATAACTGTTGGTAGCAATGACCTTGTAGCAGCAAGGGTGTGTCACTGAGGTGGACATTTCGTCCTCTCTCCTTTCCTTTCTCCTGCTCGCTCACTCTCGCTCTCTCTCAACCAATCTCACACGATTACCTAAGGTAACAAAATCAGACTCGTGAACTACAAAAATACATTTATTTAAGAACAAAAGGATTAACTGGTTCTTAACAGACTGATTAACTGAAAAGTTAAGTTCAAATCCAAATAACCAAATAACCCTGGGGATCGAACTAAACCCGTCCACCCCTTTCTCTACAACAACTAACATTAGTGAGTTATAAAACTAGGAAAGTCATAGCACAATCTTATAAGTAACACCATAACCATGGAACTATCAGTTAAGTTCCCATTATCAAATAAGTTCCCCACCAAATCCATAATCCAGAAACATCTGGAAACATAAGGATCACATATAAATAAATTGCAAATAAACTAAAATTAGATCAATCAAAAATTCATATGAAAAAGATCATTTCTGAAACAAAGCTTAAAAATACAAAGACAAAGCCACACTTGGGCTTAAAAGTAAGTATGCTTACCCATTCAACAAATTCACTCTAATTAAAATTATACTTACAGGACGTCATCCTAGCCCTTTGCCAACTTCATATAGCTCTCCATCTTAGTTATCTTACTCTCCCATTATGTAGGGGAATCGCTCCTACTTACGCAAGCCCAAATTCACTCACAAGATGCTCCCACATACGTGTTGTCACTAATTCGTCATAAGCTCATGATGTCATATACAGATCATTATCACGCCCATAAATCTGCTCAAAACCAGATTCAAAAAGCATATCTGCTTCCACCTTTACACGGGCATAGGACGTGGTCTGTTCTGCTTAGGCAGCGACCTTCGACATCGCGCCACACAAGGAGGTTTGCGTCAACATTTTCGAAGCCAAATGCTGAGTCTTGTCCTTTAGACCTCTGTTTCCATGGAGAGTCAAAATGATGACATCTACGTTTCAAAGAATGTCATACTCATCACATCCGATTATCAATAAAAAAAGACAATTCAAAGATAACGAATCATATTCATAACGGTGTTTTAATTATATTCTCAATACTGCTCCGCCACCACCTCTGAATGTTCTCATTCAGCCACAGTTATAAAACATTATAAGAACAACACATTGGCGGCTATGTTCTTCATGTTATTTTCATCATATTAATTATATGTGTATGTCTGTCTGTCTGTCTGTCATTCAATCACGGCCAAATGGCTGGTCAGATGGGCATGGAACTTGGCAGGGCTATGGTGGGGACCCCTAAGATGGTTTGTAATGGGGTTTTATCCAACCTAACCCCCTCCTTTGTAGGGGATGGGGGTGAGTAGGGATTCCCTGAAATGGAGCTGTTTCTGGCTGTGAAAACGAGGCTGGTTATTCTGTAGACTTAGTTACTTTACGATTTTCATACATTTTCTGTACAACTTCCCGGAGAAAGTCGCAAATATTTCAGCTCGGACACAATAGAGATGAAAATTTATCATCATATCCGCCCCCAAAGATTTTTTGAGTAACTTAAATCCATCGGGACTGCCAGTGCACAAAATAATGTTGAAGAAGTACTGCCGTAATGTGCTTCGGAATTTCGATCCTGCCCAATGGACATAATAAAAAAGGAAAACTGACAAGTTCCTACTTTATACTCTTTTTTTAGAAGGCACAGGATCATAAGAGCATTTATAAGTAGCCATAAACGCACTGACATACAAGTTGCGTCTTTGCAGTAAACATAATGAAAAGAAAGATACTTTATTATTCGTATACTGTGCAAAGTAATTGACTAAAAAAACAAACCAATCAAGATCCCTGTTCCGTTAAATGAAAGTCACCGAAAAGAGGGAGGAGAGAGAGAGAGAGAGAGAGATGAGAAGAGGACCCGGAGGTGAGAGAGAGAGAGAGAGAGAGAGAGAGAGGGACATTTAACGACATTAATGCACTGCAATTTTATAATTTTCTTGCTATCGAAAAATGAGAGAGAGAAGAGAGAGGAGATAATTTCTGATTTGAGAGCTAAGTAATAACGATAATCCCATCACCGTCTTCGTTACTTGACTTACATTGAGAGAGAGAGAGAGAGAGAGAGAGAGAGAGAGAGAGAGAGAATCATTAAAAGAGAGTAAAAACAATAATGAATACGAACTTCTTTACGTTCAATGATCGTCCCTTCACTACTTAAGAGAGAGAGAGAGAGAGAGAGAGAGGAGAGAGAGAAGAGAGAGAGAGAGAGAGAGAGAGAATATCATTAAAAGAGGGGAAATAACAATGAATAAGAATTTCTCTGCGTTCAGTGATCGTCCTTGAATTACATTGAGAGAGAGAGAGAGAGAGAGAGAGAGAGAGAGAGAGAGAGACTATTCATGTAATCGCCCTTGATTTTAAATATTGCTGCAACCCCAAATAGGTACATATAAATTTTTCAATTCTGCACCCGTATTTTATCAAGTTTTTTTTAGTAAAAAACAACTGCACGTCTTTGGCAGCTATAAAAACAGTTGACTGAAGCGACATTATTTTTCTCATCTAAATTTTCGATGCTCCCGTGCGCTGTGCGTGTGTGTGTGGCCTGCAGCTGCACAGACTCGTGAAAAAAACACAGCTGTAGGAAAACGTTTCCCGTACCATGCCCATATGTCCAAAACGCGTCGTAAATAATCGTAGACTCGTAGATTCGCGTGTCGGCAACACACGACTGTTGACTGTGTTTCAGTATGTCAGTCATCTCATCGGCCAATTAAAGAAGAATTAACCCTAGACATACATCTGTCAAATAATGACCTCAAAATTCTAAGAAATACTAACTGACGTTTTCTAATTAACACCACTAAAAAAAAAAAAAAAACTATAACGTGCCAAAAACAAACTCGGATATATCCACATAATCACTGAACTAACCTTCCTAACTAAAACTGTGAAGTAACCTTTTATATATATATAAATATATATATATATATATATATATATATATATATATATATATATATATATATATTATATATATATATATATATATATATATATATATGTATGTGTGTGTGTGTGTGTGCGTGTGTGTGTGTGTGTAAAACTTCGTCACTGCCACAGTCGTACTTCGCCTGAAGACTAAAAATCCTTCGCCCTCTGGAAACTTCTACAAAAGCTCATACCTCCTTTCGAGTTGTTCTACTAAAGTTTTACATGACTACAAAAAAAAAAAAAAAAAAAAAAAATTAATATATTTCCATTTGTCCTTGCTACAATATATTTTGAAATAAAAACGTCAATTCATAAATTCCACGAGATTATACATTGTTCAAAAATTTTGAATATTTTCTGAACCCACTTTTTTGTTCCAAAAGCCTTGACATTTCTGTAAGAAATTTCAGTCTGTTTTTTAATGGATGACGATTTAGGATATAGAAATCACTGAGGTAGCTTTCAGTTATTAGTGTGTAAGAGAGAGGTAGGTACAGCATTTTACGTCACGCTCATCGTTCCAACTTGCCACACACAATTGAAAGTTCTGGAAACAAACGATTGTATCTTTTCTTGATTTTTGTTTTTGTTTTTTACTTCGGTATTTTGAAACACCAAACAGATGCCACTGACGCTTCTAATTTCACTCCTCTTTCTTATTTTCCACGTCTAACCTGATTTTCTAAATCTTTAACTACATAGATAAGTGAAAAAATTATGTTTATCCTATCCAGTAAAGCCCCATTTTAGTTTTCTGTAAGAGAAAAAACGTTGTTGGGTTGGCTATTTGTATCGCCCGGTCCGCAATTTTCTATCCGCCAAAAGATCTTATTAAATACCAAGGCTTAGAGTTGATGCTACAAATTGGTGTGATGATCATCCACCACCAACCAATCATCAAAACATACGAAACAATTGCAGCCCTCTAGCCTCAGTAGCTCTTATTTTATTTTAAGGTTAAACGTTATCCATGATCGTGCGTCTGGCGACGATATAGGACAGGCCACCTATGGGGCCGTGGCTTATGCACCAAAAAATAGATCTACTTCCGGTGACCTTGATTATAGCTGTACATAAAACTCGATCGCGCCGAAGAAACTTCTGTGTTTTTTTTAGATAATTTTATTTTAGGGTTTGGTTCCACATATTCCTTTCTAGTTTTGTTTCAAGATTGTTTTCAAATCTCGACACTTTTCCAACTCGTTGAATATGAGTTTTTTTTCTAACAAGATACCTAATTCAACACACTTTGAGTCTGAAAGTACGACCTTCTTTAACACGAAATATTTAATAGTAACGAAATCCCAATCTTTTTTTTAAAGAAGTCAGCTGCAAAGAAGAAACGGTTGTAAGAATTTTTTTGTACATTATAACTTTTATATATTATTATAAGGCTATATAATAGAAGAAATTCAATCATCACACTTTTCTACACTCGTCAAAAATTTCGTGCAACTGGAACACATCCGAAAGAAATATGTACTTCTGACAGTGTTGAAAGTCAGTGAACAGTTCCAGTATTATTGGCAGTTGCCTAGCACCTGTCAACAAGGTAGTCTTTGTTTTGAATGAAAATCTCAAACTCATGGAAAAGATACAAAACATGATATATTGCATTTTTTATGTATTTTCTATTAGGGAGGATTGAATATATAACATACTATATATTTCTGCAAAAGGATATATTTAACATATTTTCCTGTTAATTACTAGAACCAATTGCCTGCTTAAAGTGTCTAGTATTACGAATGACGGATATCATAATTTCCAGATATTACCAATTCATTATTATGACTATGGTCAGTCAGTCACCCATATTACGCAATATCCCATGTATTATTTATTATTTAATATTAAGTAGTCTGGTTTGTTATATATTTATATATTATTAAAGTAGTAGTAAAATAACACTAAGTTGATTAAGCGGACCGCCTGGGGGGGGGGGCGGGGGGGGGGGGGGGAGGGTATCGAAATATTGCCTGGAGCAATTATGTTTTGCTACCCATTTATAAGTCACCTAATGGAAAGTTACTACAAAAAGTTTCATAAATTTCTATCCATTCGTTTTTTTTATATTAATTTTTTTCCCGATTTTTAGATGCATTGCTTTAAAACCCTAAGGCTTCCTTAGTTTTTAACTCATTTAATAACTAAAGCAATTAATACTCACAAAGAGTTGCTCTATCCAATGAATTGAGAAAGATTTAAAAAAATAAAATAAAAAAATTCATTGATATAACAAAAATAATTTTTTTTATTTAATTACTTAATTCAAAAATTCATAAAAAATAGAAATTGGAATAATTTGTAAATTCTTTCAATTCTTTCGATGTAAAGAATTTTTTATCAAGGATTTCAATGGTAATTTGTTTTTTAATTTTTTTTGGGAAAAATAAGGAAAAACAACAAATAAAAAAGCCTTAGGGTTTTAAAGTGACCCATATACTGAAAAACATAGTTTTGGGATATCGCGTGTTAAAGTTTGCGTAATGAAATTCTCAGTGAAAACCGCATAGGCATCAATATAAAAATTTACTTAAGCTTGATTTTCTTATTTTAACAGCATACCTCTATGGTATCTGGTCCCCCCACTTTAAAAAGTGATATTAAACCCCCCCAGGGGGTGGGTATCATGAGGCACGACCCCACTCACTGTCGCCAGCTAGGCCTGAGAGGTGATGAATGCTCATGCTTCATCTTGGTGTTCTTTCTTGTTATCTTTCTAAGTCTTTTTTTCAACCTTTCTCTAGCTAATGTACGCTTTCTTGACTGCTTCTTCCTTGGCATTTTGATGAATAAACAAGAAAAAACGGACTTAGATATAAAGAGTACTTGACAACTCCGGCTCAGAAGTGAACGATGTAGTTACATCAAAGGTATGCGGGTTACTGATGTGTTTGTGCAGCTGCTCCTCCTGCACAGTGTTGCCACACTCTCGAGTTGGATTTATCGTACTGGCTCCTCAAAATGATGGGGTTTTCAGTAAAAATATCGTACAAAATTGTAGGTTTTATCGTAATTATTATCTTACACTGTTTCTGATATTTAACACATTTTTATAATTTGACAAAATAATGAATATATATATGATTTCTTTGTAGTCATTGATATCTTGCAATTTACATAATTAGGAAAAAAATACAAATGAAACATTTCTCTCTTCTAAAACGAAAAAAATGGAATTATAAATAATTAGTCAATGTTTTGAAAAGTTTTTATGAACAAATTATTACTATTTTACTATATACGTGGTAAAAAAAAGTATTCAGCTTAGAACGTCACTTCTTTCCATAGTGTAAACTAAACTGATAACGAATTAACACGAAGATATGCGAGTTGATAGGCCCACTCGTAAATGACACTGCGCAAAAAGATAAGTTTGGTATTTTATATTTCCCCAACCAATTTACAAAAATAAGATGCACCTGTCTGTCTGTCTACTGATCTATTTTTAACTGTCGCCAATGGAAAATATAAAGTCTTTTAACACTCTGACCAAGGGGTTATGAGACGCAGAATCAGGTAATATTTGCTCTATCGTATCAGAAAATGTCGAATATTATTGTCTTAATCAGCATTTTATAGGAAGTGAAACTTGTTCTACAAAAAACATATTTAACGTTGTGAGCAATTATATTGAAAACTTCCCAACGACACCCTTGAAATAATTTTTATTTTCTGGTATTCCCAAAACACACACAAAAGAATTAGACAGCAGTCAGAAATCAGACTTTTAAAAAAGAATATGCAAAGACTTGAGATTGGACGTCTGTTGGAGTCCAAACTTCTGTCACATTCGAATTGACGTTCCATATTTTATTTGATCGTCGAATCGTTAAAGTCATAATACATCAGAAGTGGCTTTATTTTTCAGGCGAAACGCGTTTTGAAAATCAGCTGAAGTGGAATATGAAATATTCAGCAGGAATCGGGAAGGCGTCAAGCTGGAAAATATTTATTAATAATATGCTGTTAATAACCGAGATCATAACAAAAGAGAGACTAATATGAAAAGTATCTATGCAGGTTTATGTTCAATTTGAATGCCCAATTTGACGGTCATTTTAATTGAGTACAATACAAACCACTCTAGCCCAAGCTTAATGACCTCATATAAGACCAGAAGACGGAGCAGATTCTCTTTATCAGGACAGGGTTCAAGAAAGGGAACGGGACCCGAAGTTGGAAATATTTATGTAGAAATAACAGTAAATACAGCTTGACTGTGAACACTGTTCCTCGAACTTTTTCCTGATGTCTTGACTTCTCAGAGTAAGATTGACTCGTTCTTAGTAGCCCTAGAAAAAGTAGTGCGAAGCTACGAAGAACCGTAGAGCAAGAATCCTTCCTGTGAGGACAATGAATAGCGCTCCAGTTTTCTCAAAAGAGGTAGAAAAAAGTATATCTTAGTTTTACTTGACTACTGAGCTGATTAACAGCTCTACAAGGGCTGGCCCGAAGGATTAGATGATTTTACATGGCTAGGAACCAGCTAGTTATTTAGCAACGGGACCTACAGCTTATTATGCGAACCACATCGAGAAATGAAATTCTATCACCAGAAATAAAGTCTTCTAATTCTGCGTTGACAGAGCGGGGAATCGAAGCCGGGTCCTGAGATGAGCAGTCGAGCAATTAACCGACTCGTCCAGCGAGCAACCAAAAAATAAAATATAAAAAAAAGTATAAAAAATTGTCGCTGGCAAATTACCATAGTCTTAAGGCGTTCTAGACAGTTCCCAAAGAATATATCTATAAACTATGTATAATCTTGCCTGAAATTTTGGAACCATTTGCCGACTGCTGAGGTAATTAACATCGGCGTCATAGTGATGGATGTAAGTAGCACTGTAGGACAAGAGCTACGAAAATAACTTCAAACGCGTAAGACTGGACAGCTCTGTTTTCTCGAGGAGTAAGCCACCACATCGAACTCCAAAACCATGTCAACGTGGCAAAAGATTCAATCATTGCAGATGTATATGAATGGGCGCGAAGAATACTGCTTTCGTGGACAACTATATAGGCCCACCGAGACCCTCGTGCCACCCATCCTCGAGATTCCCAAAATCTCGTTGCTTATCTGTGGCTCCAAGAAGCTCACTTTCTTCCAAACAGTAGACCGATGTCGTGTCTATGCGTCATTTGAACCAAACAAACAAAACAATGAGCCTAGAGCAGTGATTCTCCCACTGGGTGCCGTGGCTCCCTGTGGTGGCACAGACATTGCCTAGGGGTGCCGCAAGGAACTTTCTCTTGGTTAGATCATCACAATGAACATTTGTAAAAAAAATTAATAAATAAATAAATAAAATAAGAAAAATAAAAGTTTCCGGAAGCCTTCATAAAATTATTATCAGTGTCTACTCTAATACATTAGCATTAAAAAGATATAGTCTTCTGCTATATCTATATCTATATATATATAGATATAGATATAGATATATCAGAAGTGTATAATCTTTTTAATGTTAATGTATAAAGTAGGCAATGATAATATATGTGTGTGTATATATATATACATATATATATATATATATATATATATATATATATATATATATATATATATATATATATATATATATACACTGATATATATATATATATATATATATATATATAGTATATATATATATATACACTGATATATATATATATATATTATATGTGTGTGTGTATCATATTTATATATGAGAAGACTATATATATACGATGGTGGGATGGTGAAGAAGGGTTGCCACGGTAATGATTACATATAAGTTAGGGTGCCATCATTGAAAAAAAGATTGCGAACCACTGGGACCTGGAGGATTAACCTTCAGAACGCGTCATAATCAGGCACCCCGCAACGATTTATGGTTCAGAAAAATCCGTGAACTCATCTCCGTCGATAAGAAACGGACGAAGAGGCACAGGGTGCGAAGGAAAGCCAAGAATCACCCGGTTAAAACTCGACGATGATCAATTCTCCAGAAATGGAAACCATTTATTAAATGCTTAGCCACCGAAACTACTTCTGGGGTTTATGCGAGTAAATCAGCATATGTGGGGGAACATCGTCAAATAAGACTTAGTCGAAGATACGGATTTTTTCAAAGTCGATAACGCCTGCAAAGCGTGAATAATATTATCCGTAGATAATGATGAATCAATGTAAAAAAAAATATTAACGGAGCAAAACTTTTATAAAAACCCGCACGACAGCGGAAAGAAAAAATATTATTGTTATCAGCTGAAAGTTATTCAAATGTAAACCTGCTGGCCGTCCTGGGGATAGATGATGACTTAAGCGGTGTGTAAATATTTATTTCAGTTTTTTTCTCTTTTAAGGAACGCGTACACATAACGTTTTTCCATTCTCTTCCTTAAAGAATTTGCTATTTAACTTTCGGCAGTCATGGAAACTTTTCCTCAGGACAGTTTTTGCTAAAGGACGTCGTTTTATTTTATTCTACTATACCAGCTGATGCACCCGGCATTGCCCGGGATAAAAAGGGGCATGCCGTCCGTGATGACAACCCCTACAGGGCGGATTATGCAATTACTTTCAGAATAATTCATCACTTGGGATTGTCAAGCCAAAGAAGTTATGGCAAATCCGAAGAGTTTGCTGTCATCTTACGAAAGTTGTAAATAAAAAAAAATGTGGGTGTTTATAAAAAAAAAAAAAGAGGGGTTAAGGCCACCTTAGAAATGGCCCTCGAATTTCGGGTTTTTTTTTTTGACTTTTTGACCTAAAACCTTCCTTGGGGGGAGGGGGTTCTATAGTAAAGATTTGGTAGCCTTATCTTCCATAGTCTGGGCGTGCACAACGAACAAACAGAGAAGCAGACAGACAGAAATTGCCTTTTATATTATAGATTATTATAATTTCTTTATATCTGTAAAGAAAGCAAGTTTATTTCATGTTCTTAAAACCACGAGAAACTGTTTCTCTGCGTAAAATACTCAAACCTGACCCTTTTCTTTTTGTCTTTGTCTCTCGTTCCTTCCTGATAAAAACTGAAGGTCAGAAAAGTAATCTCTCTTTCTCTCTCTGTCTCTCTCTCTCTCTCACTCACGAAAGGACCAAAGTCTTGTCTCCCTCTTGTTAAGCAACTTCGATATCTACAGGGCTCAAGTATGCATTGAATAATTCATTTTTTTTTTCTATTTGCATTGGACTAAAAAACTATTTTTCATGTTTGCTACATTAAGAAAATACAGCGAGGAACTTCTTTGATTCAAAGCCGCTTTGATTGGTATGAAACTACTTTCCATGACAATAGAAAATCTGAAAAAATTCGTAAAAAAATTATCTTTAGGTCGGTTTTTTAATATATATATCCGCTGTGATCTTTCAACCCTCCGATTCCTGTAAACTCGAAACGAAAGGTTTGAAATGAAATAGTAAGTGTTCCTAATAAAGATACAAAAACAACCAGCTCTTGAAGAGGAAAATTAATTATAAAAAATTCTGTATAATCTTGTCATTACAGCAGAGTTGAATGCACCTTGCACACCCTATGCTAAATCTCCAAAAATGAGCATAATGTTTCTGAGAACCAGAGAAATTTTTTTTGTCACTTTCAAAGATAATTAATTAACTTTTGTTGCAGTCGAGGTATCTTGTATCTTCAAGATCGTAATTAGGTTCGCAACAGCGAATGGAAGACTTCGGTTTTCACACATTAATTTTTTTGTAGGGACCTGTAAAGCCCCGAACATAATGATAAAATTACCATAAAATATCACTGGGCATAATAAGAAATATGAAATGCTATGCACATACACACACATAATCTACACACAAACACACACACACACACACACACACACACACACACACACACACACACAACACACATATATATATATATATATATATATATATATATATATATATATATATATATATATATATATATATATATATGTACACATACATATGCGTACATATGCACACGCACACACACGTTCATATACATAAGCGAATACCGCAGCAAGGTCAGCACTAAGCGCTTGCTCCCTTATAATATAATATATATTTATAATATATATATATATATATATATATATATATATATATATGTATATATATATATATATATATATATATATATATATATATTTGTGTGTGTGTGTGTGTGTGTGTGTGTTGTGTGTGTGTATATATAAAGTAAATAGATATTTCCTGCTCACCATATATTTTACACTGGAATGTGCGACAGTCTCGACCGTTTCGTATAAAGGAGTGAAACAGAATAAAAACTACAACATTTTAAGTCTTTTGCGATGTGCAATTTCTCTCGCTTCTCGAGGTGGCGTCAGTTGGCAAACGAAAGGAAACAGTCCAAGAAAATACTATCTTTCTTAGACAGAGCACAGTTTCCTTTTTAAAGCACTAACTGAACGTCACGCTTCTGATTTTTTTAGGGAAATTATTATCCGCTTTCCTTGAACCGTTTTTTACCCTGGAAGATCTTCTCGAAGTTTGTTAAAGTTTCTCGGATTTTCCCATTCGTTAAATCATACTATTTTTTATCCATCTAAAATTTACTTTCTTTGTACTTATTCATGTAATATTTTTTACGTGCGTTGAGTCTTGATTTCCGAATATGGATTCTTTTCGAAGACCTTGTCAGTTAGGTTTGATGATAGTCATCTTATGGGAAAATATCTTAAAGGAAAAACAAGTCTGGATTTCATTGCTAATTGAGGACAAGAAAATACCCTTTCAATATAATAAAATTCTTTTTAGAATGCACTCCTTTACGAAGGAAAGAAGACTTAGTAATGAATTCTTTAAATGTCTGAAAGTCCTAAAGGCTAAAAAATCTTCATGCAAAAGAAATACTAATGTAGGATTTGAAATATCAAAATAACAGTAAAACCGAAGACTACTACCGCGTCCCTCTAGATTCGGTAAGAGTAAGTCTTCGCCGAAAAAGGGCACCATGTTTATAGTAGATTCACATCACCCGTGCATCTGATGCCTAGGCCAATTCCTTACGATGCTCCTGATTGGCTGTTGATAAGCCAGTCACATGGCTGGAAACCTCTCATGAGGAATACTTTTGACAGACGCATCCCTCAGGAGAGGTGGAACATACATCCTGCCTATGTGAATTCTCGAGAGAGGCTGAGTGTTTCCAGCCTTGGTGATTGGCTTATCAACAGCCAATCAGGAGCGTCTGGCTCTTGGAGATGAGCATAAAGACACAAACAAAAGACGGAAATATAAATATAAACAGCAGACATAAAATATAGTCAAAAACCATGAATAAATACCTGTAAATATTCCGAAGAGGGCTAGCGGGGAACGAGGCCGCAGAAGCAGACATCTGTTTTACCAAAAATGACACTTGGTGCGCAACAATATCAAAATACCTTTTGATTCATTCATGAATTGCAACGCAGTGACTGTTATCGCGATCGGCGGGAAATAGTGCTATGGGTACGTGGTGTAATGAACAGCTTTCTGTTTCTTGGTGAAATGGACCAAACAATACAATACACGTGACAGTAGATACTTACTCTGCTGGTCGTACTGCAGTATAAAATAATAGTAAAATCTTGGTCATCTGTCGAATTCTTACATAAGTTGAAGGTTCCTGAATAAAAACGTTAAAAAAATCAGGTAGGTTTTAGAGTTAGTCAATAAAGTATATTTTCTGTGTGTCTTTTGTTATTTAAAAATAATTTACTCAACATTTTGTGTTTTATTTTAATTATTGTGCTACCATCCTTATCATTTCTTTACTGCTTGGCAAGGTCATTACTCTACGATTTCAAATGACCAGAGTCATTATTAAAAAAATAAAACAAGAATAATGGCAGTCAAATTTCAGTAGTAAATGCCCAGTCATATTAAAACAACAAGACTAAGGAGTCAAATTAAGTATGACGCAACATATCTCGCTGGAGGAATTTTATTCCCAAAACTACAAAAAATAGCAATCGAAATCATTTCAGTCGATGTAGCTTTTGGCTCCAATGATTCGCCGAAGTAAGCTGTTTATGAAATGTTTCTTGAATTATCAATCATAGAAGAATAAGCAGGAAGGTAATATATATTTTGAATTTAGATTGCAGTGGATATACCGAGCTCTCTTTCTACATATTAAAATCGGTTGTATTTCGCCATCTATCATTTGATGGTGAATGCTTGCAGAAATAGAGTAAGTGTTCTTAACTAAATAATGGAATAATTCGTCTCTCTTAGAAGCTCACTATATTTATTTTATTTTTTTCGTTTTTTTCATAAGCTCAGCAAATACAATAAATGAATTATTATTCCATTTTTCCCGCGTTGCATTGCAAATCACCAAACTGTAGGGAATGCATTAGAATTAAACTGAAGAGCAATGCACTCTAAAGCCAAACGCAGCTGGTCTTAGTGTCAAGCATAAAAGAATGCTGATTTTGACCTTCTCGAGAATAAATGCGATTTTTTCCTGCATGCCATTAACACAGCGCCTGGGGGCGGGGGCAATGGCATTGCTCTTTAGTCAGAATTGCAACCCAAATCAAAACGCGAAAATGGAAAAGCGAACTCTGACATATTTCCATATTAAGGTAAAAGTGAAGCAATTGAACCAAATGTCGAAGTTTATTCGAAACCGGGGGAAAAAATGGCAGCATTACAAAAGCCCCGTAGTCAGAATTGGTGCAGCCAAAAAGGACCGATGATGAATTGGGACTTTGGAAATAATGAGTGACTCGGGATAAGATTCCAATAAGGGGGAAATATGGAAATGCAAATATAGTAGAAAGAAGACGGCATATCCAGAAGACTGTCAACAGTGACTGATATGAAAACGCCTGAAACCACTAGAAAAATATCCACGTAGATATGTTACTTAAGAACAATTCTGAGATGATTATGGGTGCCCGATGTAAATTCACTCTTAAAAATAGGAGGTAAAGCATTAACTGAGCTGTCTTGCAGTATATGGTTTGAATGAATGATCAAAGACATCCATAAATTCCCATTTCCATTACAAGTATTTATTGCTCAAAACCATATAGCATAGCGTAATGCAGTTTTTTGTAGAATGTTATAAAATTTCCTCAAGTTTACATTCAGAGCAATTCATGCAATACATTCCACATGTGCACCTCCTTTTCCTCACAAAACAACGCGTATGGAGGGGGAGATGGAAATATCGTCTCGACATAGTGAAGGCAGCTGGAGGTGCAGATGTGGAATTTATTGCATGAATTGCTCTGAATGTAAACTTGAGGAAATGTAGAATATTCTACAGAAAAACTGCATTACTCTATGCTAAATGGTTTCTGAGCAATAAATACTTATAATCCTTTTATTTTATTATCCAGTTATCACATTTTCAGCCAAATAAATATTGGGATTACGTATATTACGAGACAAGACGCCTATTACTGTATTTGTACAATTATTGCAGTGTTTTGAAAATACGTTTCTTATAAGAATCTTTCCTGATACTGATCTTTATGACCATTTTTAGAGCTTCATATGATCTGTTTTGAAGTAAACAATGGATAAATAAATACATTTACGGTAATTTTCAAATATTGTTAAGTAATGACAACGTTCACGCTGATGGAATTTAACATCTAACATATTCGACATTTCTCTGCAGAGCTGTAAACTTAATTAATTTTCCACGAGTTGAGGAAAGATGTCTTTCATTATCATACCTTTGTACCAAATGTGTCATATCACTTTGCTTTTCATAATCGTAGTGTAAGTTCATGTAACTAATTGTCACAACTTTAATGAAAATAAAAGTGCCACTGCTATGCAAGAGTAATAAAACTACATGTAAATGACAGAGCACATTAACTAACTTTCAAAATAAATATATATATTCAGATGATAACTTGCTAAATATATGAAGGAACGAAAAGGAAACCAAGAAATGTAAGGGCACTCTCTCTCTCTCTCTCTCTCTCCTCTCTCTCTCTCTCATCTCTCTCTCTCTCTCTCTCTTTTCTCTCTTCTTCCCCCACCAGAAAAATGCAGAAAAGAGAAAAGGATTCCTCTCTCTCTCTCTCTCTCTCTCTCTCCTCTCGTCTCTCTCTCTCTCTCTCTCTCCCCACCTAATAATGCAGGAGATAGAAAAGAATTATGTCTCGTGTTCCGAGGGCTTCCTCCATCATGATTCATAATTCAGTGGCAAGGAGAAAGAAAAATCTGTTGGAAGGAGAGGAAATTTGCATGAGAAAATATCCGTAAAAGTGTCCCAAGGGAACTCGGTTTTCTCAGATGAGAAAGAATATCGTCATATCACAAAAAATAATTGCTGTCTGTATTTGCGGGGTCTAGGCTTGCACGAGGATTTTTTAAATGCTGACATTATCCAAAGAGAACAGACTGAAATGATTTGACGTATGGTTTTCCAACAATAGGGCGTTGGTCAAAATGAAGGCTGGCTGCAGAAAGAATTAACACAGTGGTCACTTGGACATTAACCTTTTGATAACTGAATGATAAATGAATCCCAGTATAGTAAAAAGCCCATACTATTAGCCACTTCATTAACCTGTAAAGAAGACCCATGAGCATGATGGTACTAGTTGCACTACAACAATGCGGCCGGCCAACTCACTTTTCCTTCTATATTCCCCTGAGCTCCCCGCCCGTGTCTAATCAGCGAGGCCCCTTGCACCCTGCTTCACTTCCAGAACTTTCGAGTTATGACCACTTCTCACCAACACATCAAGTACTCATTATGAAAAAAAAGATATGTATTAAGTATTTATCATAATAAAATTTGAAGAAACAAATCCACAGTCATGTATATGTACTTATAATTAAAGACAAATCTGTATGTTCTCTGGCAAATGACTTCTTACCATTGGCAAGCTCCAAATGACAACCCTCAACAGGACAGCTAATGAGGACAAAACGACCAAATAGATCTTGGCGAACGGAACTGCCTTCACGGACCTGTTTAACCGGAGGAATGAGCCATTCGCTGGTTAATATACCAGCGGAAGAGACAATTTGTAGAAAATGTGAATAGATGAAGGACCTGAAATTTCCCGAAATTCGTGTGGGCTCATTCCATCGCTGTTTTAAAGCGAGCGCTTAATGAAGGTTTGAGCTCTCTGAGCAAAACTGCCTTATATATCCAGTATCACTATACTGTAAACGTAATTGGTACGTCATTTAGTTAATTGTTTGTTGTGTATTGGTTAAATTAATATTGTCCAAATCGTTTACAAACCTTTGGATCTTTTCACCTGAACCTACGTGATAATTGTATCGTAATATAGCATTTGTTTATTTCCGCTTGTAGGGTTAAGGGTTTAAGGATTTTGTTCATAGTTTGAAAACAAATAAAGAAGAAACGCTGCCGTCATTTGCATCTCCCTGGGTTTGCTACATTTGGTAGCAGAGCGGCAACCTTCAGCCCAGTGGGTTTTTTTACCAAAACGTTAATGGAATTCCGACTCCCTTTTTTTTCCGACAGCTTTCTGTACAGATTTTATCCTTAAATATTACTTATGTACATTTACATAATTGCGGATTTCTTTCTCCATTTCAAGATTTATGCTACTATGAGTATTTTTTTTGTATAATAATA
>NC_061107.1:12264547-12322047 GCF_015104395.2 Macrobrachium nipponense
TTGAGAGTGTTCGTTTGGTAGATACCCCAGTGTATACTTACACTTTTATCTATTTATCTATTAATTTTCTAATCCGTTTGTCAATTTGTTTTTCTGCTCTAATAACTGAACTCTTCTTTCTGTATTTCCTTGTTCCTTCTGTTTCTTCTTTTAAATGAACGCCAAATTCTTTGGAAGTTTGAATTTCAAGTCAACGGTTCCGTGGGCTTGTTCCATATGAATAGGATTCACTTCTGAATAATAATAATAATAATAATAATAATAATAATAATAATAATAATAATCAATAAATAATAATAATATGCTGGAAACTGCCAGATTTACCAAGCCATTCACATAGTTGTTTACGAGAATTCTATTCTGTTTTCGCTAACTTCAAGAATGCACATTTAAATGCGACTGGTACCATTAATTATCCTTCCAACAAGTGGTAGGAGCGTAAGAGTACTACCACCGTAGGTCCTGCGTGTCGTATAAGGCGACTAAAAGGACAGTTGCTGCCTTGCAGTCTTACTTTTATAGTAAAAGGCTAGGCCCACCGCCAATAACTGTGGAAACTGCTGACTTGACAGTTTTAATTTTTAGTAAAAGGCTTGGCACACCGCCAGTAAGTGTGGAAACTGCTGCCTTGCCGTCATACTTTTTAGTAAAAGGCCAGGCTCACCGCCAATAACTGTGGGAACTGCTGCTGTGCAGTTGTACTTTTTTAGTAAAAGACTAGGCCCACCTCCAATAACTGTGGAACTGCTGCCTTGCAGTCTTAGTGTAGTTAAAGGCTGGCCCACTGCCAATAACTATGGAAACTGCTGCCTTGCATTCTTACTTTTTCAGTAGAAGGCTATGCCCACCGCCAATAACTGTGGAAAGTGCTGTCTTGTAGTCTTAGTTTTTAGTAAAGCTTGCCGACACTGCCATTAACTGTGGAAAACTGCTGCCTTGCAATTTACTTTTTTAGTTAAAGGCTAGGCCCACCGCCAGTAACTGTGGAAACTGCTGCCTTGCAGTTGGACTTTTTAGTCAAAGGCGAGGTCCACCGCCAAGAGCTGTGGTTGATGACAGCAAGGGCATGCGGTCGTAAAAACCCCTGTGCCAAATAATAAACCACGCCTGATGTTGTAAGGAGGGACGCATCAGGCAACCAACCCCATTTGTGTAGTGATAACGGTGGGAAGGAAGAAGATACCATTAATTATCCTTAACAACAGTTCTTTTTTTAAGTTTAGAAAAATTGCCAAATAATTTGTTGACAGAATTTCGGCAAGTTTTTCTTGATCTCTTTGGAAACACATAATCATAAGATTCTGATTTGAGAAAGGCGAATACATTTTTGTACTCTGAAAATGATTGAAGTTTCCACGGATATTAAAGGATTTAACTAGATCCATTCAGTTTGTCGCTTGAATTTCAGGAAGACTTTAAGGAAAATAGTTGTCATTCCATAGAAGAGCCGATGACAAACACAAAATCTGTCAGTATGAGAAACAAAGATTGAAAATCTGTCAGCATGAGAAATCTGTTCAGTGAACCGGAGCCAACTCGCTCGTGATTTCCTGTGACTGTCTGTCATGAAAGACAGCTTTTTCTCGACATAAGTTTCTGAAAGATGGGGTCACTCATGTTTCCAAAGCTACTAATTTGTTAAATATCAGACAACTTTAAATCTCTTGCAACGGGGGTATTTTCTGCCATGCGAATCCAATACGATCACACTCAAGGCTTTAAATAGATTGCCCGTTGTTTGTTGCCCTCTTAATTAAAATTCTTGCAAAACTAATTAATCGCTGCATACATAGTTCTTTCTTCGTCTTTCGCTGATCGTTTCGGAAACCAGTTTTATATACTACATATATATATATATATATATATATATTATATATACTATATATATATATATATATATATATATTATTTATAAGACATCGGGGTTTTCTATTTCAACACAATAGGAATATTTTCAGTGTTCCTTTCTGTACATCTTTCAAAAGTAACCCTCAGGAGAGGTGGAACGTACATCATACCTCTGTGAACTCTCGAGAGAGAGACTGAGAATTTCCAGCCCTGTGATTGGCTTATCAACAACAGCCAATCAGGGGTCGTCGTAAGGGACTGGCCATATGCAAGGGTGATGTGAATCTGCTATAGTTGAGCTTATTCTTGTAAAAAACACTTGATTCTACCTCAGGATGTTCGAACCTCACATTTCTCTCTCTCTCTCTCTCTCTCTCTCTCTCTCTAAGAAAAGGATCCACTACTTTGGCAGCATCAGTATTTAGGTTGTGGGCAGCTGTCTGGACACCTGAAGTAAGCTTTGCATACTTATTCGGGCCAACAGGAAAATTGCGAAATAAATGAAGCATTGTAATGATTTTGTTGTTAATTTTATCATAAGAATTCAAGTCTAATATGAATACACAAGTACTATAGTAGATTCACATCAACCGTGTATTTGATGTCTAAGCCAGTCCCTTACGACGCTCCTGATTGCTGTTGATACGACGTATTACTCAGGAGAGGTGGAACATACATCCTACCCTGTGAACTTTCGAGAGAGACTGAGAGTTTCCATCCCTGTGACTGGCTTACCAACAAAAAACCAGGAGCGTCGTAAGGGATTGGCCTAGACATCAAATGTACGGTTGATGTGAATCTACTATAGCCGAATCATTGTATTGTAATTATTTTTATATAAAGTTTATCATACGATCGTAAGCTAATATAAAGATTTTAAATAATGGTCGTTTTCAAGTGAGAACCTCATTCTTTAAAAAAGAATTACAATCAAATCAATTTTTTATTAAAGTAAATATGTATGATATACGAACATTTTCAAAAATTATGGAGAAATTTACAAACTACCTCGGTAACAATGAATAACAATGTGAAGTATAATCTAAATCATTCCTCTCCTTGACACATTTCACACAACAATTTACGCCTAGATTCAGCGCACCATAAATCTCGGTTCCAGTTAAAATATTAAAGAAAATATTCCTAATCCTCCTTCGCTTTTGAACAGGCCAACAATTACATTAGTTCTCATTTAGCTGGAAAATGTAATAACATTACAATTCATTGTAGGTTCCGCGTCCTGGAATGTGAAAGGCTTTTCAGAGCTGTGCCTCTTGGGCGAATCCAAAATATATGGGACGGAAATCCCTTGGGCTAACTATGGAAACTGCTTGGCTTTCAGTTTTTTTTTTTTTCTTTTTGAGCTGAGCTATGACGTTTAGAGTTACTTTATAGAAAGAAGGAAATCTTTATCGTTTCGAGTGTATTAATTAATACCTGTGTAACTTCTTCTTCTCTTCTTCTTCTTTCTTCTTTTTCTTCTTCTTCTTCTTCTTATTTTATTATTATTATTATTGTTATTATTCAGCGAAAGTAGTAGGATCGAATCTACATTGTTCCTGAGTGAGTTTTTATAAGAGAGAGAGAGAGAGAGAGAGAGAGAGAGAGAGAGGGGCGGGGGGTTGGGTACTGCGGAGGAGTGGTGCTGGAATTATTGTTTAAACTATCGTATATCAAACGGATCACAATAACACAATAGAGTAGAAACACTTTGTGAGAAAACGTTATCGATTTCGTAATGGATAAAATCTCCATGCCACTGTGGTTTCCCCAAAGAACCCATCGTCAATTAAACTAGTAAATGAAGCACAGCAACTTTTTTTTCGCAAAATAATAAAAAAAAATAGTGTAAACTACTTAGCTTTTATAATTTTTTTTAATAGTAGTTAGTTACACAAGGGTCAAAATAATAATGTTGAATTGTATTTTACTGAACATCACAAGTTGATACCGAGTTCAGAGTTCCTATACCAATGGTGCAAGGTTACTTACATTTGAATAGATATACAGTCACGCCATTTAAAAAACAAAAAAATTATAAGATATCAAAGCTTCTGGTTGCGTTTTGAGTAATTATTTTAGTTTTAGTTTTAGTTTTCTGAAAAGAAAACTATCGTTTCGACTTTGTCTGTCCGTCCGCACTTTTTTTCTGCAGGAATAAACACACATTATTGACCTTCAAAAGTGTCTCAGTGGGGAGTATGGTTGGATGTGTTACGAAGCTTAGCTATTTTAGGATTTTTTACTTTTTTTATCCACATTGGAAAATGATAGCTATCCTTGAAGTCCCTCAGTGTAACTGAAGGGGTGTGTATGAATTATTTTGCTTTCAGTTTGAGTGGCAAAGGAAAAATCTTTTTCCATAAAGAGAGAAATTTATAAATCCCCGAAAATAAACGTAAAGGAGTTAATGATACAAATTTTAATAAAAAACGTTAAGGTCACAGGATTTGGTTAAAAAATCATTTTCATTTGCTGACGCATACGCCAAAGTACGTATTATCATATTAAAAAAATAAAACTATTAGGTTTACTAGATATAAATTAAGTAATAACATTGCACAATCAAGTGACGACAATCCCGCAGTTTGTCTTTGACATTTCTGAGATGTATTTATTAATTTCCCACTGAATTCGATTCATTCTGATAATAACCAATTTGCGCAAAGGCTTCTCTGGGGAAGAAACATTTCGTTTTCGTCGTGAATGAACTTTTCTCGCAATATTACAGAACGTTTGAAATCGAATGGGTTACCTGCTCGCGAACTGATTCTTGGACCTCTTGTGACCTGTTTTCGAAATTGTTCAATTCCAGTAAATGAATTTCTCTTGTTTATTCGAAGTTGCAGCATTCGTCTTTTGTGCAGTACTGAGAGCTGTTTCGCATTGACTTACTGCCTTGTTTTGATATTTAGTTGCTTGATAAATTCCATTTATTGTCAAGTGTATTTATAACTCGTTCTATTCGAATGAAACCGGTAAACCTCTCATACTTTAATCACATACAGTTTATTATGATGATGATTTCAGATGCTTACAATACCTCTCGATTACTGCACCACGCACTAATAAAAGGTTACAATAAAAATGCATCAACCCCCATTCAAAATAATAGAATAGCACCATGTTCGTACTTTTTTGTGCCAGTAGAATAAAGCTCTGAGGGGATGTGCAGGCAATAACTGACTTTTGACCGAATCAAACAGCGAGCCAGCTATTGTCTCTCTTTGAAAGGAATAGGCGGGATTTGGAGCTGGTTCGCAGCTTTAGGGCGAATTTAGACCGTTATCCGATTTGAAGAGCTGGATTGGTGCCCGCCATTAATAGACATTTTTAGGTGGAGCAACAGTTATCAATTTGAATCTTTCATGTATATCAATTCGGAAAGGATATTGACGTTCGGATGTGATTAAAAATTTTGAATGGGCATGTAATCATTATATCTGAAATTGGGCAATAGTTTGAAATAGAGCGTATGATCATATAATTCGAAATGTAGCATATAACCGTATATTTGAAATTTAACACATAATCATATAATTTGAAATTTAAACTTAATCATATAATTTGAAATTTAACACATAACCATATAATTTGAAATTTAACACATAATATGATTTGAAATTGGGCATATTAATATATAATTTTGAAATTTAACAGAATCATATATTTTGAAATTGGGTATATTAAAATAAAACAAAATTTGAATTTAGCACATAATCATATTACGTGTAATTGGGCAGTTGCGTATATAAGTTGAAGTTTCGTTTGTAAACCGTGGTATTTCCAATTTATCATA
The DNA here is from genome assembly GCF_015104395.2 of Macrobrachium nipponense. NCBI lineage: Eukaryota > Metazoa > Arthropoda > Malacostraca > Decapoda > Palaemonidae > Macrobrachium > Macrobrachium nipponense. The sequence goes on from NC_061107.1 coordinate 12,270,195, forward strand.
TAATCACATAATTTGTAATTTAGCATTTAATCATATAATTTGTAATTTAGCATGACGCTTATAATGTACATTTCATATACTCGTATAATTTAAATGAAATTGTTAATATAATCATCTAATTTGAATTAGTATATAGTCACAATTTGAAATGTGGATATCAAATAATTTGTAATTTGGTATATAGTTTTATTATTTGAAAATTCGGCATACAATCATGTTTATTTTGAATTCAGTATACAATCACATAATTTGAAATTTGTAGCATATAATAATATAAGTTCTTCATTATATTAGTTATGTTATTTTACTATAACAATCATAATTTTTTATCGCTCCAGTATAGCTAAAGAAGTATGCATGAAAATACAAAAATATGAATAAAATGTTAACACTAATTTTTTTACCATGTTTTCAAGCTATATTGTCAATCAGTTGAATTAAAAACTAACCTACAAGCTACAGAATGTAGCTTATGAAGAATGTAATCATAGAATTGGGTGCATTATATATATATATATATATATATATATATATATATATATATATATATATATATATATATATATATATGTATGTATGTATGTATGTAAGCGAATCCCACAGGAAAATGATAGTCAGAAATCCAAGCGCTTTCGTCTTTACTAAGACATTGTCAAGGAGCTAATGAAATACAATTGGAGAAAAAGGTCTCAGGTACACAACAAGATCAAGAATACCAGATGGTTAATTGTCAAAGGGTAAAAATTAAAAGAGATAATCAAGGATTATCGGATATCACACGGTCACAAAACCTAAACAGATTTGACCCTAACCGAAATTACAAAGTATCTTTACAGTCCAAAACATGTAAAAACTGAATATATTAATTTTGTTGCTTATATTTATCTACAAATTTTTCATTATGAAAGCATGAAGTTAAAATAAACCAAGACTTAAATTTAGAACATTTCTATTATTTGACTTCCCAGTTCTCACAGAATATTGATGCTGTTTGAGACGTTGTGAAAGAGATTTACCGGTCTGTCCATAATAGACTTTATCACATTTTTTGCAAGGAATTTCATATATGCAGCCTGGAAGATCTTTAGGAGAATTTTTGATTACTAAACTCTTGACATTAATATTACTGAAAACAACATTTTTACCCTTTTGACAATTAAACCATCTGGTATTCTTGATCTTGTTGTGTACCCGAGACCTTTCTCTCCAATTGTATTTTATTAGCTCCTTGACAATGTCTTAGTAAAGACGAAAGCGCTTGGATTTCTGACTATCACTTTCCTGTGGGATTCGCTTATTTATGAAGACTCGTGCATCTACTGTGATTTTTTAAGCATATATGTATGTATGATGTATATTTCCAGCCGATATCTCAGAAGAGTTATATCATCAAATAGATATGTATTGAGAGGACGTGTTGCTGTGGGGGTAGCTCCGTCGTAGGGACTACTTAAGGTTCTATGCAGCGTCCCTACGGCCTTAAGTGCAAACCCCTTTCGTTCCTTTCACTGTACCTCCTATCATATTCTCTTTCTCCCTTATTACTTCCAACCTTCTCCTAACAATTGATTCATAGTGCAACTGCTTTGAGGTTTTTCCTCTTGTTCTGTTACACCTTTCAAACATTTTACTGCAGTTTCCATTTCGACGCTGAATGACCTCATAGGTCCCAGTGCTTGGCCTTTGACCTGGATTCTATATTCTGTTCAATTTTATATGGAGAAAAAATAGTTTATTACCAATTAATACAGATAGTGTTTAGAATCCATAGTGATAAATACACATACAAATATATATGTATATATATATATATATATATATATATGATATATATATATATATATATATATATATATATATATCAGATAGATATATAGATAGATAGACAGATGGATGTGGATTATATATCAGATATTTAATTTAATTTCTCTGCCATACTAGCACCTCCTATTTTAAACAACTTAGATATCCTTTATTAGTCAGAACTGCAATTGCTGACTCTCTTACTGAAGTTGGTGAGAATTTTGAATGTTTTACCAGTTTTTGCAGCTTTTCATATATACGTTTCTCTGTGTGTGCGTCAAATGGTTTATATAAGAAACTCATTAGGCTTTTTTCTTTTGGTCAAAGTTAAATTCCTTATCATCACACTTTACATCAGATTATTATAGAAGTTGATACGTTTCTTAGATTCACCCCGTGTCTCTCGAAGTACTTCTTTTAGCTGGTCCGCTGGTATAATGGTTAGCGTCGTGGCATGTCAACTCAGCTGTTGTGGGTTTCGCGTCTCCCCAAGGGCGATGAAAACTCACTGGCTCAGTATCATAATCAGTTACTGTTGCAGTGTTGGGGTCTGCGGTGGAGGTGGAAACCAACTTTCTTTAGATGGTTCAATTTCAATTGGTTGTTCCAAGTAAATAGGTTCATCTACTGAAATTAATAAATATGACAAATATAGACACACTTGGAATAATAGTCACGCATGCATTGGCAGATAAGGGGACACCCAATGTATAAGTGCTTCCGTCCCTCAGGCAACGGTTATTGGAACGCCAGAGACAATAACTCTTTCAGCAGAGGCCGAGAACCAGAGGAAATATATATATATATATATATATATATATATATATATATATATATATATATATGTATATATATATATATATATAGAGATATATATTTATATATAATATATATATATAGATATATATATATATATATATATATATATATATATATATATATATATATATATATATATATATATATATATATATATATAGATAGATACTCCCCACCGCTTAGTTGCTCCAAGTTCTACAAATTCAACGGCTTAGCGATAAAGTTTCTCGTTCAGGGCCCGAGTTCACCCGATCAATAGAGATAAAGGAGGAATCTCTATGGAGATTATGTCCATATTTTCACTTTTTTTTTCTTTATTTCTTATTAGGTATACCGATGACATAGTCACCCTGAAGGCATCTCCGGCTGCTGATTGTTTAGCAAAATTCCCCCCTTTTTTCTTATGCGCCTTATTAAGATAATGTTTCAGTATTTGGTGCCATAACTTTATTATATAAACAGGAATGTCATAGATCTTTTTTTTTTTACCCATTCGGAAACAACATGCTGAAAAATAATTTTGAAAATTTACGTTTCTCCAACCAGTTAGCGAAGAATATTGTAACATTTCATCTTTCTGTTTGTTTACCTCTGACGATTGTAACTATTAAAAGAAAATAGGTCCAATATTCATTGGATTTAACCTACTACGGGAAAGTCATGACACTTAGACTTAGTATCTGAATTTTTTTTATTTTCTTTAATACAGCCTATGTATGCATTGCGTGTAAATAGATATGTATTAAGAAAGAGTTTTGACTCCTTTTTACCAAGTTATAAAAGTAAAATGTTAATCAAGTGGGGTCAAGACTTACCTACAGAATTACAAAAATTGGTACATGAGGGTTACAGCCTTAGAATATAGTCAATTCTACCTATTTCAGTTCAAAATCTAAGCGGGCTTCTTTCAAAGAATAACTTTATCTCCAGATATGTTGCTAAGACCATAATCCTCGTGGAATAAAATTATTATTCAATTGGTATCGGAAGCATTTCACTCATTCAATACCGAAGTATATATATATATATATATATATATATATATATATATATATATTATTATATATATATATATATATATATATGTATATATATAATATGTGTGTGTGTGTGTGTGTGTGTGTACAGTATACTGTATATTACCCGTCCTAATTTTTCGGCCTATTTACTATTTGGTAATCTAGTTGTACTTTGGATTGGCGAAGGTCTGCAATGGAAGATTATCCTATTTTGCAGGTCAAAATTATCTGATGTTTTCACGAGTTTTTGCCATTTTTTCCTTCGTTCTTGCATCTAGTAACATTCGTTTTTATCTTTTGTACATTTTTCTCTGCGCGTGTAATTTGGTTTATTTAGGAAATTTATTTTTCTTTTTTGCACCAGCTGCAACAATTTTGATCAAACTTGAAGTCACTACTGTCCCAATTTTAAATACTTCGTATGTACACAATTTTTGGCTCTATCCCGTCTCGCTTCTTTAAGTATTCCTTATATATATATATATATATATATATATATATATATATATATATATATATATATATATATATATATATATATATATTACCCCTCCTAATTGTTCTGCATATTTTGTTTTATTTTGTTAAAACTGATAAAAAATTATCTCATATTGGTGAATGGCTGAAGTGGATGATAATTATCCTGTTTATGCTGGTAACACTCATCCAATGTTTTCATGAGTTTTTGCTTTTTTAACGTTTCTACTTTCACCGTATTCATTATCATCATTGTTAGTGTAATGTGGTTAACGTAATAGATATATCAGTTTTCCTAACAGCAGCCATTTTGGTCAAACCTAAATTCATTACCTCCATATTTTACTTTGGGAGTCTCTCTCTTGAGATACTCCTTCTGTATAAATATTCTTGGACTCATAGTCACGCATACGTCAGCAGATAAGGGCACATCCAAGTAGTGGGCTCCCGTTTCCCTTAGAAAATTTCGTAGTAGGTCGCAAATAAGCAATGAAACGGTTATTGGAACACCAGAGACAATAACTCTCAGCAGAGACCGAGAACCAGAGCGAATGTATATATACATTCCCACCGCTTAGTTCCTCAAGTTCTATAAATTCAACGGCTTAGCGATGAACTCGCTGATTTAGTGGCCGAGCTCCCACGATCGATAGAGATAAAGGTGGAATCGCTATGGAAATTACGTCCACTTTTATCTCGGAATTACCGACGATATAGTCTTCTTGAACACGTCGCCGTCTGGCAGTATTCCCATTTATTTTTCAATGCGCTTTATTCAGATATATTCGCATGTCTCTATTTCGTACCTTAAGTATGAACCTTCATGTCTTAGATTTTTTTTTTTTCGTAAATTACGCTACGCATAAAGATAATTTTGGTATGTTCTATTTCCCCAACCAATCAACAAAGAAAGATGCACCTGTCTGTCTGTCTACTGATCTATTTGCAACTGTCGTCAATGGAAAATATAAAGTCTTTTAACACTTTGACCAAGGAGGTTTATCCTAATACCGAAGGCGTTATGAGACGCAGAATCAGGTAATATTTGCTCTATCGTATCAGAAAATGTCGAATATTATTGTCTTAATCACCATTTTATAGGAAGTGAAACTTGTTCTACAAAAAAAAAAACTTATTTAATGTTGTGAAGAATTATATTGACTTGACTACCACCTTGAAATACTTTATTTTCTTGTATTCCCAAAACACACACAAAAGAATTAGACCGCAGTCAGAAATCAGACTTTTCAAAAAGAATATGTAAAGACCTCTTCTTCGAATTTTGAAGTCTAAGGTCCCACGCGTCTTACACGATTGAATTGCCAGCGAGAGTTTGCCCAGCGAAAAGTAGCAGTGACTGACTATTTCGAGGTCTTGAGAGATTGGACGTCTGTTGGAGTCCAAACTTTCGTCACATTCGAATTGAAGTTGCATACTTTATTTGATCGTCGAATCGTTAAAGTCATAATACATCAGAAGTGGCTTTATTGCTCAGGCGAAACGCATTTTGAAAATCAGCTGAAGTGGAATATGAAATATTCAGCAGGAATCGGGAACGCGTCAAGCTGGAAAATATATTTTGATAATATGCTGTTAACAATCGACATCATAAAAAAAGAGAGACTCATATGAAAAGTATCTATGCAAGGTTTGAAGTTCAGTTTGAATGCCGCCCAATTTGACGGTCATATCCTGGCTTTTTAAAATTGAGTACAATACAATCACGCTAGCTCAAGCTTAATGACCTCATATAAGACCAGAAGACAGAGAAGATTCTCTTTATCAGGACAGGGTTCAAGAAAGGGAACGAGACTCGAAGTTGCAAAAATTTATATAGAAATAACAGTAAATACAGCTTGACGAGGAACGCAGTTCCTCGAACTTTTTCCTGATGTCTTGACTTTTCAGTAAGTCTGACTCGTTCTTCGCAGCCCTAGAAAAGTTGAACAAGAATCCTTCGTGTGAGGACAATGAATAGCGCCCCAGTTTTCTAAAAATAAAAGAAGTAGAAAAAAAGTATATCTTAGTTTTACCAGACCACTGACCTGATTAACAGCTCTCCAAGGGCTGGCCCGAAGGATTAGATGATTTTACGTGGCTAGGAACCAACTGGTTATTTAGCAGCGGGACCTACAGCTTATTGTGGGATCCGAACCACATCGAGAAATTAATTTCTATTACCAGAAATAAAATTCCTTCTAAGTTCTGCGTTGCAGAGGCGGGGAATCGAACCCGGACCCTGAGATGAGGCAGTCGAGCATTTAACCGACTCGTCCAACGAGGAACCTACAAATAAATATAAAAAAAAATAGTATTAAAAATTGTCTTAAGGCGATCTAGACAGTTTCCAAAGAATATATCTATAAACTATGTATACTCTTGCCTAAAATTTTGGAACCATTTGCCGACTGCTGAGGTAATTAAGTTCGGCGTCATAGTGACGGATGTCAGTAGCACAGTAGGACGAGAGCTACGAAAATAACTTCAAACGCGTAAGACTGGAAAGCTCTGTTTTCTTTAGGAGTAAGCCACCACATCGAACTCCAAAACCATGTCAACGTGGCAAAGGATTCAATCATTGGAGATGTATATGAATGGGCGCGAAGAATACTGCTTTCGTGGACAACTATATAGGCCCACCGAGCCCCTCGTGCCACCCATCCTCGAGATTCCCAAAACTCTTTGCGTATCTGTGGCTCCAAGAAGCTCACTTTCTTCTACAAAATAGACCGATGTCGTGCCTATACATCATTTGACCCAAACAAACAAAACAATGAGCCTAGACTCGCCGTGATTCTCAAACTGAGTGCCGTGGCACCCTGTGGTGGCACAGAACATTGACTAGGGGTGCCGCAAGGAACTTTGTCTTCGTTAGATCATCACAATGAACATTTGTGAAAAATAAATAAATAAATAAATAAATAAAATAAAAAAATAAAAGTTTCCGGAAAGCCTTCATAAAATTATTATCAGTGTCTAACTTTAATACATTAACATTAAAAAGATATTGTCTTCTGATATATATATATATATATATATATATATATATATATATATATATATATATATATATATATATATAGATATATATATATATATATATATATATATATATATATTATAATATGAATGATACGCAAAATGTGGATAATTGCCAAATGTGTACATTTTGCAATTAATTTTGCCTATTGTGTACAAATTTGCAGGCACCAGCGCTGCAAATTGTACACAATAGGCAAAATTAATTGCAAAATGTACACATTTGGCAATTATCCACATTTTGCGTAACACACACACACACACACACACACACACACACACACACACACATATATATATATATATATATATATATATATATATATATATATATATATATATATATATATATATATATATATATATATATATATATATATATATATACTATATATATATATATATATATATATATATATATATATATATATATATATATATATATATATATATATATATATACTATATATATATATATATATATATATATATATATCTATATATATATAAGTCATATCACATTACCGTGATAAATATACATATATCGAGCTACAATGTCCTTTAATATCTAATTCACTCTACCTCGGAATTAATATATTTTCATATATGCTTAACCGAAGGGGAATTTTTTCTCGATAATAGATTTACCTGTACTTGGGCGCGAACGCAGGTACATTATAAATCCAGGAACGTCAGTGGAAGCTATACCACTCAACCACCGCGAGAGGCTTAAAGGTTAATGCCGTCTCTCACCTCAAATACTTTCTTGCGCTGAAGTATTCGTTGGTTTGGAGACAACATCAACCCGCCTCGACGCCGTAGTTAAGTAGCGCTTTTGACAACACGTAGCATTACATAAGTCATATCACATTACCGTGATTCATATACATATATCGAGCTACAATGTCCTTTAATATCTAATTCGCTCTACTTCGGAATTAATATATTTTCATATATGCTTAACCGAAGGGGAATTTTTTCTCGATAATAGATTTACTGTACTTGGGCGCGAACGCAGGTACATTATAAACAGGAACGTCAGTGGAAGCTATACCACTCAACCACCGCGAGTTTACAAAGGTTAATGCCGTCTCTCACCTCAAATACTTTCTCGCGCTGAAGTATTCGTTGGTTTGGGAGACCACCTCAACCCACCCGCCCTCGACTCCGGTAGTTAAGTAGCGCTTTTGACAACACGTAGCATTTACATAAGTCATATCACATTACCGTGATTCATATACATATATCGAGCTACAATGTCCTTTAATATCTAATTCGCTCTACCTCGGAATTAATATATTTTCATATATGCTTAACCGAAGGGGAATTTTTTCTCGATAATAGATTTACCTGTACTTGGGCGCGCGAACGCAGGTACATTATAATCCAGAACGTCAGTGGAAGCTATCCACTCAACACCGCGAGAGGCTTAAAGGTTAATGCCGTCTCTCACCTCAAATACTTTCTTGCGCTGAAGTATTCGTTGGTTTGGAGACAACATCAACCCGCCTCGACTCCAGTAGTTAAGTAGCGCTTTTGACAACACGTAGCATTTACATAAGTCATATCACATTACCGTGTGATTCATATACATATATCGAGCTAAAATGTCCTTTAATATCTAACTTCGCGTCTACCTCGGAAATTAATATATTTTCATATATGCTTAACCGCAAGGGGAATTTTTTTCTTGATAATAGATTTACCTGTACTTGGGCGCGAACGCAGGTACATTATAAATCCAGGAACGTCAGTGAAGCTATACCACTCAACCACCGCGAGAGCTTAAAGGTTTATGCCGTCTCTCACCTCAAATACTTTCTCGCGCTGAAGTATTCGTTGGTTTGGAGACAACATCAACCCGCCTCGACTCCAGTAGTTAAGTAGCGCTTTTGACAACACGTAGCATTTACATAAGTCATATCATTACCGTGATTCATATACATATATCGAGCTACAATGTCCTTTAATATCTAATTCGCTCTACTCGGAATTAATATATTTCATATATGCTTAACCGAAGGGGAATTTCTCGATAATAGATTTACCTGTACTTGGGCGTGAACGCAGGTACATTATAAATCCAGGAACGTCAGTGGAAGCTATACCACTCAACCACCGCGAGAGGCTTAAAGGTTAATGCCGTCTCTCACCTCAAATACTTTCTCGCGCTGAAGTATTCGTTGGTTTGGAGACAACATCAACCCGCCTCGACTCCGGTAGTTAAGTAGCGAATTAGATATTAAAGGACATTGTAGCTCGATATATGTATATGAATCACGGTAATGATATGACTATGTAAATGCTACGTGTTGTCAAAAGCGCTACTTAACTACCGGACTTACGTGTTGTCAAAGCCGCTACTTACTTACCGACTACGGTGTTTGTTCAGCGCTTAGCTACTACGGAAGTCGAGGCGGGTTGATGTTGTCTCCAAACCAAACGAATACCCCCCCCCCTTCAGCGCTGGAGAAAGTATTTGAGGTGAGAGACGGCATTAACCTTTAAAGCCTCTCGCGGGTGGTTGAGTGGTATAAGCTTCCCACTGACGTTCCTGGAATTTATAATGTACCTGACAGTTCGCGCCAAGTAAGGCAGGTAAATCTATTTATCGGAAAAAAGAAAAAATTCCCCACTTCCGGTTAAGCATATATGAAAATATATTAATTCCGAGGTAGAGCGAATTAGATATTAAAGGACATTGTTAGTCTCGATATATGTATATGAATCACGGTAATGTGATATGACTTATGTAAATGCTACGTGTTGTCAAAAGCGCTACTTAACTAAAACCGGATAGTCGAGGCGGGTTGATGTTGTCTCCAAACCAACGAATACTTCAGCGCGAGAAAGTATTTGAGGTGAGACGGCATTAACCTTTAAGCCTCTCGCGGTGGTTGAGTGGTATAGCTTCCACTGACGTTCCTGGATTTATAATGTACCTGCGTTCGCGCCCAAGTACAGGTAAATCTATTATCGAGAAAAAAAATTCCCTTCGGTTAAGCATATATGAAAATATATTAATTCCGAGGTAGAGCGAATTAGATATTAAAGGACATTGTAGCTCGATATATGTATATGAATCACGGTAATGTGATATGACTTATGTAAATGCTACGTGTTGTCAAAAGCGCTACTTAACTACCGGAGTCGAGGCGGGTTGATGTTGTCTCCAACCAACGAATACTTCAGCGCGAGAAAGTATTTGAGGTGAGATACGGCATTAACCTTTAAGCCTCTCGCGGTGGTTGAGTGGTATAGCTTCCACTGACGCTCCTGGATTTATAATGTACCTGCGTTCGCGCCCAAGTAGCAGGTTAAATCTATTATCGAGAAAAAATCGAAAAAATTCCCCTTCGGTTAAGCATATATGAAAATATATTAATTCCGAGGTAGAGCGAATTAGATATTAAAGGACATTGTAGCTCGATATATGTATATTTATCACGGTAATGTGATATGACTTATGTAAAATGCTACGTGTTGTCAAAAGCGCTACTTAACTACTGGAGTCGAGCGGGTTTGATGTTGTCTCCAAACCAACGAATACTTCAGCGCGAGAAAGTATTTGAGGTGGAGAGACGGCATTAACCTTTAAGCCTCTCGCGGTGGTTGATGGTATAGCTTCCACTGACGTTCCTGGATTTATAATGTACCTGCGTTTGCGCCCAAGTACAGGGTAAATCTATTATCGAGAAAAATTCCCCTTCGGTTAAGCATATATGAAAATATATTAATTCCGAGGGTAGAGCGAATTAGATATTAAAGGACATTGGTACTCGATATATGTATATGAATCACGGTAATGTGATATGACTTATGGAAATGCTACGTGTTGTCAAAAGCGCTACTTACTACTGGAGTCGAGGCGGGTTGATGTTGTCTCCAAACCAACGAATACTTCAGCGCGAGAAAGTATTTGAGGTGAGAGACGGCATTAACCTTTAAGCCTCTCGCGGTGGTTGAGTGGTATAGCTTCCACTGACGTTCCTGGATTTATAATGTACCTGCGTTCGCGCCCAAGTACAGGTAAATCTATTATCGAGAAAAAATTCCCCTTCGGTTAAGCATATATAAAAATATATTAATTCCGAGGTAGAGCGAATTAGATATTAAAGGACATTGTAGCTCGATATATGTATATGATTCACGGTAATGTGATATGACTTATGTAAATGCTACGTGTTTGTCAAAAGCGCTACTTAACTACCGGAGTCGAGGCGGGTTGATGTTGTCTCCAAACCAACGAATACTTCAGCGCGAGAAAGTATTTGAGGTGAGAGACGGCATTAACCTTTAAGCCTCTCGCGGTGGTTGAGTGGTATAGCTTCCACTGACGTTCCTGGATTTATAATGTACCTGCGTTCGCGCCCAAGTACAGGTAAATCTATTATCGAGAAAAAATTCCCCTTCGGTTAAGCATATATGAAAATATATTAATTCCTAGGTAGAGCGAATTAGATATTAAAGGACATTGTAGCTCGATATATATATATATATATATATGTAATATGTAAGCCCCCCCTTATTCCCTAAACTACACAAACTGGGAACTCTTACCTGTTGCCAACGGTGCCCTGTCTGCAAGATGTCACGAGGCTTATTAAGACTGCGTAAATATAAAAAATATCATTTATTTCCCAAAGCAATTGGTTATAACAAAGAACAAAATGATTACAAGTCATAATGGCATAAACACCCAAATCTACCCATAAAGAAACCAATAAGATAACATTCTACCCTCCTGACTAAGGTTAAACTCACAAACCCCAAAAAGTCACATTGTCTAGTATTCGTCAGTTAGAGAATCCCGTTCCTAATCAACCATGGAATCGGACCCATCTGTAATAAAGATAATAGTTATATAGACACCCCACGTCACTCTTTTCAAAGTATTTACGTAAAGAGAATATTTCCACACTTCTCTCTCTTTTCCAAAAGGTAACAGTTTTTCTAAGTTCTTTTTATAGAACGTGTTCTTACCTTTTCGATGGGCGTTTTCTCCCGACACTTGGAGCAACCACTTGTTCTCTCTTTTGCACAAAGAATGCGTCTTCCACAAGTACCCTGAACCAGTAGGCCTGTAATACGCGTACAAACGAATGCACATGCCTCGCAAACAGGGAACGACCTCTGAGACAGGTTGCGGTTTTGTTCAGCAAATACCTTTTTCTCCAATGTTGAACTTTGCAGCGTACCACCCTTGTCTCTAGGTGAGTAGAGCTATGTGACTTTATTATTATATAAAACACTTTAAACATATTATTAGCCATTCCCCCTCTTTTCACCTCTTTAGAGGAGCTCGGCTACCCCATGCTAGCTCCCGCCTAGCTCTAGATACACAAGCGTCTTACAATATATAAAACCAGAGGCTGGCTCAAAAAAAGAAAATAATGCACTCCCGTCTCACACCATATCTGCAACTAATGCCCAATGTATCAATGTACCACATGACTTAGAGCCACCTCCGTTGCCGGAGCACTTGTGCTTCGTCGAATGCATAAAAGTTTAAGGACTCCAAGTACACAAATGGCGATCAGTATAGCGCCTAACATGATCATTACTATTGGTATAGTATTAGTGCGTCAATCGAAAAAAAAAGGTTCATTTCTTCACCACTAGTCTTCGAGTGGCTAGGGACTGTAATGGCGACTCCACTGTAGGCGGGATTCGAACCGCCTTATGGCTTCCGTGTAGGTGTCTGGTGAACCCCACCTTTTATCGACGAGTTGTAGATGCGCCGACTAAGTACCATGAAAAGTCTGTAAGAATCCTGAGGAACTGTCAAACAGCTGAGATCCCTGTAGAACGAGCGAATTGTTGTAGACGCAGGTCGAGTACGTAACCCAACTCGAAACAACTCAGCCACGCAGTCCATTATTCATCATCTGCAACCCTCGTGAGTGTATCCAACACCCTCCCCGTCGCGAAGCTGTAGAGTCGACGTTTTCTACTGAAGTAAACGTGGTCACCACCCCGTTATTCCTATGCAAGTGCTACTCCGCACCCGCCTCATCGAAGACTGTAGACTCCTGATTTATCCCAGAAATTATATCGAAGACATCTCATCCTTTGCCAAGGCAGTCCACAAAAATGCCTTCGTGTGTAGACTTGACTCAATCTCTGGTACTGTAGAACGAAGTCGTCTCCCTTGCCATCCTCACAGAGAGTTGGGAATTCTCCAAAGTCATTGTGTGTCCGTATTTAAAAGGTCTACATGGTCATAAAATAACTAAAGTCTTGTTTTACCCCACAAATTCGTCACTAATTTAATATATTCAATCTACTAATCAAATATTAAAAAAAGAAAAAGTTCCTCGCTAAACCAAATAATCTTTACCTACTGAATTCTCACAAATAATCCCATATCTGACAAACACACTATCAAAAGAGACTCATAAAGTCTAACAGTAAAAACCCCTTTATGGTTATATAACTAGCCTCCATAAATATAATGCCGAACACCCCTTCTATCCAACCCACATACCCTGACAAATTATATCTTCTATCTAAAAGATAAATGCTATTTAGAGCTTAACCCTCATTGCAACATCTCTCGTAAGAAAAGAAAAAGAAGAAAAAAAAATAAATAAAAAAATAAGATAATACAACAATAGTAAGTGAACTTTCCCTCCCATTACACAGCGCACATAAGAGAAAAGAAAAAGAAAACCAACAGTTGTTTAATCATCTCGGACGACGTTAAGAAAGAAAAAAAAAACATATTATAATTCAACATCTTTTCCCAAAAAGGAATGTGTACCGTTACAGAATCTGCTAGCGCAGCAACCCTATCGACAAGAAAAAAAATCCCCTTACATGACACGTTCTCGTGAAATGTCATAATCAGCATCTCCGAAAACCGTGCAAATCCCCGAGTAATCAATTCCAAAGGGAAGGTTTGCAAAACCGACTCCTTACAGCAACTTCAGCAAAAAAAGAAACCCACCTATGAACACGTCAGGTGCTTAGCATTGCAGCATATTCAGAATTCGCGACGCTAGAAACTCGTGATTCTCAAAAAAAAAATGTTTTTAGTACTGAACTTCGTAAGCACACTCCCAGAACCATCTCTTTATACATAAACCATCATCTTAATAATAACACCACTCAGGTGACATAAATAATTCCTCTATTTAATTACTGACCCCACGTTAAAAAGACCATCCCGTTTCTCAGCTAAAGCAAACATTTGCCGAAAAATATTAACCCCGAAATCTTACGCCAAAACGCCGCAGACTTACATATAATAAGAGAGAAAAACATTAGAAGGAAACAAAGGAGAAGGAAAAAAAATGCGAAGCCATTCTGTCATCAAATTACAAAAACAGATAAGGAAGGAAAAAGGAAAATGAATGCAATTGTGCGATCATATATTAATTGCCACAACAAATTCTTTTCAATTTCGAGATATGTGTTAGCTTCGACTGACCTGGTTTCGTTTCATTTAAAACTACAAACCTATTTCCAATTTTCTCTTCAATGACTTTAAAAAGACCTTCAAACTTCGGGCCTAGTTTGTAATTTAAACTATTTCTCACGTTTAAGTTTTAAAAATACCTTATCACCGACATTGATCTTGGGATCAGATGATTTACTAATACTCTTTTGAACCATATCTCTGGTTGTGGACTCGAGATTACGGCTAAGACATGCGTGTCTCTCTCTCGTCTGTGGATATCAGCGCTTCAACCGTATCCTCCCCCTGGTGAGGCGTACTTAACAAATCAATGTGCCTCGCGCTGGATAACCAAACAAAGCTTCAAAAGGGGACATTTTAATTGAATCGCTAACCATGGTGTTAATGCTATGTCTCTACAACGTTAATATATCTGTCCCAATTTCTATCATTACCACCTACCGTTTTTCTGAGCGCTTCGAGCACTTTCCTAAGTTGCTCGTTCGCACAACCCATTAGCCTCGGGTCTGTATGGAATAATTGTTACTTTCTGTATCCCCATGAATTCAGCCAAACACTCCAAGGTTTTGTTCACAAATTCCCTCCCATTGTCGGTTAATAGAACTTCGGGTGAACCGTATCTGCAACGATACCATTGAAAAATGCTATGGCTACTTCTTCGGCCGTTTATGCTTAAGTGGGAAAATTTCTACTATCCTTGTAAGTTCATCTATCATTCACTAGCAAGTACTTGTTCGCATATCTAGACTCACAAAAATTCCCTAAGACATCCATATGTATTCTCTGAAAAGGCTTACTCGGTATAGGATACGATCCTAATTCGCATGACGTTGTCCTAGCAGGCTTACATGCGTTGCACACCGCAACAATTCCTTACGAAATTTTCCACATCTTTACCCATATTTTTCCAAATGTATTTAGCCCGAACCTCATCAAATAAGTTTTTTCTATTCCCAATTGAGGATACCGAACCTGCAATGAACTATATCTAAAACCACTGGAATTAGGACTTTCGGAATTACGATCTGTGTCGTATCTCCTTTACTTTCACTGGTTCTCAACTTATATTTAATTTTCCTAACCACAGATTTCCTTCTAACTACAAACCCGAAAAAGGCAAGCTATAACGTTTCTTGACTAATTCCCCTCTCAGAAATGCTTTCGCATCTGCTAAAACCTTGTCTTCATCTTGCCTTAGCTCTATGAGAGGTATATCCCATTGTATGGCTTCGTTAATGACCTGCGCGACTTGGAAACCTTCCGCATCATGAAAACTCCTGCTGAGAGCGTCCGCAACAACATTAAATTTGCCCTCTATATATTTGAGCTTTGCATCAAAATCTCTTGATAGTTAGAAACCATCGAGCTCTTTTGGGAGAAAAATCGGGTTATTTATTAAAAAGATCGAGTAAACGGTTTGTGGTCTGTAAGGACTTCTACTTTATTCCCCATCAGTAACATTTTTAAAATGAACTAAGCTCGACACTATTGCAAAGGCTTCCTTATCTATGGTGGGCCATGGACTTCTCGTTACTGCCTTTTGTACTGAACTTCCTGCTATAAAAAGCTATAGGATGAAATTTTCCCATCAAACTTTTGCATAAGGCCTGCACCTATGCTTCTGCTGCATCAGTCCACTATGTAAAAGGTTCCTTAAATCTGGAAACTTCAAAACCGGGGGAGGGATTCATTAGCGTATCTTTAAGCTTTTGAAAACTCTCCGCCGGGTGGGGTTCCTTCCACTGAAATTGAACGTCTTCCCACAACACATCAGTTAGGGGAGCTGCTATGTTTAGAAAACCCTTTTCCCTTTTTACGAACCTCCTGAAGAAACCGGCGATACCCAGGAATGACTTAATCTCTTTCTTTGATCTGGGGGTGCGAAAATTCGCTATTGCTTTGACTTTATCGTCATTTACTCTAACCCCTTCCTTAGATATGACGTGACCTAGATATGTGATCTGCTTTTTCAAGAACGAACACTTGGCTAGCTTGATTTTCAACCCCGCTAATCTAAGCCTCCTAAGTACTTCTGTAAGCACTTCCAGTGTTGCGCGATCGTGTCCGTTGCGTATCAGGATGTCATCCATATACACAAAAACATTTTTGCCCAATAACCCGTGCAAAACTGTGTTCACCAACCTGGTAAAAGTCATCGGACTGCCCGATAAACCGAAAGGCATTCGCGTAAATTCATAGTGTCCCTTGGGCACTGAAAAGGCGGTATATTCCTTGCTACTCTCGCTGAGAGGGACCTGTAAGAAACCTTGCGCCAAATCAATTGAGCTATAAATATTATGTCCCCCAATTTCGACAAAAAGATCTGGTATGCACGCAACTGGGTAGCGGTCAGGGATCGTTTTCTCATTTAAACGTCTAAAAATCGACGCATACACGGACCGAACCGTCTTTCTTAGGTACCGCCGCTAACAAGGGAAAGTTGTAAGGAGACACACTGGGTCTAATGATTCCTTCTTCTTCCCATCTATTACTTCTTTCTCTACCTGTTCTCTGATTTTGAAAGGTATGCGATATGCCGGAATAAATAAACTAAAAAGGTTTATTGAGTTGCTCTCCAAATTTACCTTATGCTCTAACACATTAGTCAACCACAATTTATCACCTTGCAAGGCTACCGTATCCCCAAATTCCGCCAAGAGCCCGCTTTATCCCCCCCGTCTTCAACGTGTTCGCTATAATCCGCATTAGCCCAAATGTTCACTAAAATGTTTGTTTCCTTGATTGTATTTCTGCCTCCGAAAACTCAGGTTTCCCCTCTACGATAGCCACAGAACCACTATCACAATTCCAATCATGGAAGTCTACTATATATGTGTTTTTCTGGTATCTCCTAGCTGTATCATTACAGTTTAATAGCTCCACCCACGTAACCCCATTCTTGGATACAACTGTTCACCGATGCCGTGCTAACAACTCCTCTGAGCTTTTCACTGTTTTCAAGAACACACACATCTGTGGGTTTTCTCATTTCCTTCAATATAACTTTTACCATAACCTTTGAACCTGGTAGTAACATAATATCTTCAAATAAAACACCTCTATATTTGTGGTTAGTATCTCCCCTTGCCACCGCCCATACAAATTACCACCCTCCGTATTATCCCTATCATTGTTAGTATCAGAAATAACATCCATATTAGTATCATCACCAGTATTGTTAGTATCATTGTTACCACTATGAACTCTTATAGAACCCCCGTATCATCTCCCAAATCACCAACGTACGTTTTAACATTACCTTTCCCCATAACACATCGTATCACCGCCATTAATACCACCGAGCACCTTCTCCTCTTTCATAACCTCCCTGTCCTCCATTCTATTCACGTCCTCATATGGTACGAGGTAATTCATTTTCCCGATTGTTATCCCATTAGCACCCGCATGGATCGAAATCTTGTGTCTTCTACAAGCAGGATGACCCAACAAGATTTTATTACTAAGGCAATTCCTTTTATTACCAAAAAGGTTCTGTTAACACTCTGTCACCGAGAGCAAACCTTATTTGTACACAACCCCGGGTGTTTAATCTATGGGCTTGCACATCACACACCGTCTCCGTAGAGGGCTGCAAAGGGTAATTGGAGAACATGGATTGGTACAAATTTATAGTCCATTAGATTTATTGATGCCCCCGGTGTCCTATAAAAACCGGGATATCCACATCCCCTACTGTTCCATAGACCTATGGGCTTGGGCTCTGGGGCGTCCCCCACGAGACCACAATGACATGTACCAATCACCTGTACCCTTTTTGTTGATCGGCGGGCTTCCAAAAATTTCGCCGATCCCTTTGCCCTCTGGTTTTGACCTGCCTGGGAAGTTTCTCACATTTTAATTACCAGAACCTTGAGGTGCAGGCCTCGCATCTCTCCATATCTGAGACGGACAAGACTGACAATAATGATCAGTACTTTTAACACATTCCACAATATTTAACCCTACACAATTTCTTTGGATGTCCTGTTTATGCAGTTTGAAACAACGCAACTGCTGTTGCTTTTGATCGATCGATCTTTTGTTATACTCAACTTTTGCACACAGACGATGAGGAGAAAGTTCCGTGTCTCAATGTACTCTATCCCTCGGGCCTGTCCCGTTAAAATTGTGCTATCTACGGTGGGACATTTAGACCTGTGCTTATCTATTTGGGTATAAAGTAATTCTTCGTCTGAGGTAGGCTCAACTTTTCATCAAAGCTATCCACTATTGCATCGGGTACCTCGTGTAAGAGCAGGGAAAAATAGATCAGTTTATGAACATTATTTAGAGGGAGATTATCCCCTGTAACCCATTTAGATGTTTTCAAACAATTTTCCTACCCAATCTGCCGACTGCGTCAAACAGCTTTGAACTATTTGTTCTACAAGGCTATTAGTGTCTTTCCGTAGTTTATAAAGACCTCGAAGGTCTCTCACCATATCTCCGTGTTCCTTTGAGCCATATGCTGTTTTCAAAAAACCCAAAAATGCTTGCAAGTCTGTCCAGGTATGACATTTTGTAAATTGGAAACTCCTTGACCTATGACTGAGGTCTCCCTTATTGAAATCTAGCAAAGCTTTCGCCTCTCTCGAATGCCTCTACATCGTCTACTATATTCTTTCCCGCTAAATAGTTATTAACTCCTTCTATGAAAATATTTATAGGCTGGGACAATGCGCCATCCACAATCCCTTTGAACGGGCTGACCCCCGCAGAAATGTTCGTCACGTGATGTAGTAGCGTCGTCGGTTTAGCATCCGCCATTTTATCTTGTTTCTTCCAAGCTTGTTCCCCGGTCTCAGTACATCAATGTATTTATATACACCAAACCCAATCAAGAAAAAATTTTTTTCCCAACAATAGATAACAAAGGTAAGTGTGCCCCGTCCCCAATCACAAAATCAACCCCACGAAAATGACAATAAAAAAAATAATAATAAAACAAGGAAGGGATAGGAAAGAAAAAGACGCATGGTGTTTCCGAGCTACTCGCCTCTCTCTCTCTCTCTCTCTCTCTCTCTCTCTCTCTCTCTCTCTCTCTCTCTCTGGCACGACTTGCCGCAAAAATCCCACTCAGGCAAGTTCGCCACACACAAACACCAAGGAATATGAACAAGAACAAAAAGTCAAGAAAATCCACAAAATATAGAGGAAAAAAAAATTAAGAAAGAAAAAAAAACTCGAAAATACACTTACGTCTTCATATGCCGTAAACCGAATTCACCTACACGCAAACATGCGCGAACTGAGAAACACTTTAATATGTCGAAAACTAAACTTTTCTCCCCCCCCAATTTTTCTCTTTTTAAACACCTTTATTCCGTAATCTCAAGAAATCAACTGACTTGGTTGGGAGAGGATGACTGTCTGAGGAACAGCTTCTCTCTGTCGAATCAGCAGTAACGACCCTGAGTTGCCTGTGACTTGATTAATAACCCCTTTTCCTATCAAAATAAAAACCGAAACCCCCTATTTCTAACTGGTCACCAGTCCCTTCGGAGCGTACCTACAGCTTGAAAAATATATAAAAAGCCTTTACCGCGGCCACCACTGTAAGCCCCCCCCTTATTCCCTAAACTACACAAACTGGGAACTCTTACCTGTTGCCAACGGTGCCCTGTCTGTAAGATGTCACGAGGCTTATTAAGACTGCGTAAATATAAAAATATCATTTATTTCGCAAAGCAATTGGTTATAACAAAGAACAAAATGATTACAAGTCATAATGGCATAAACACCCAAATCTACACATAAAGAAACCAATAAGATAACATTCTACCCTCTCCGACTAAGGTTAAACTCTCAAACCCCAAAAAGTCACATTGTCTAGTATTCGTCAGTTAGAGAATCCCGTTCCTAATCAACCATGGAATCGGACCCATCTGTAATAAAGATAATAGTTATATAGACACCCCACGTCACTCTTTTCAAAGTATTTACGTAAAGAGAATATTTTCACACTTCTCTCTATTTTCCAAAAAGTAACAGTTTTTCTAAGTTTTTATAGAACGTGTCTTACCTTTTCGATGGGCGTTTTCTCCCGACACTTGGAGCAACCACTTGTTCTCTCTTTTGCACAAAGAATGCGTCTTCCACAAGTACCCTGAACCAGTAGGCCTGTAATACGCGTACAAACGAATGCACATGCCTCGCAAACGGGGAACGACCTCTGAGACAAGTTGCTTGTTCAGCAAATACCTTTTTCTCCAATGTGAACTTTGCAGCGTACCACCCCTTGTCTCTAGGCGAGTAGAGCTATGTGACTTTATTATTATATAAACACTTTAAACATATTATTAGCCTTCCCCCTCTTTTCACCTCTTTAGATATATATATTTTGATGTCTATATCTTTCTATATCTTTTTAATGTTAGTGTATTAAAGTAGGCAGACAATATATGTATATATATATATATATATATATATATATATATATATATATATATATATATATATATATATATATATATATATATATATATATACGAAGACTATATATATACGATATGGTGTGATGGTGAAGAATGGTTGCCACGTCAATGATTACATATAAATTATGGTGCCATTATTGAAAAAAGATTCCGAACCCACTGTGGAGGATTAACCTTCAGACGCGTCATAATCAGGCACCCACAATGATTCATGGTTCAGAAAAACCCGTGAACTCAACCCTGTCGATAAGAAACGGACGAAGAGGCACAGGGTGCGAAGGAAAGCCAAGAATCACCCGGTAAAACTCGACGATGATCAATTCTTCAGAAATGGAAACCATTTATTAAGGGCTTAGCCACCCAAACTACTTCTGGGGTTTATTCGAGTAAATCAGCAGATGTGGCGAACATCGTCAAATATGACTTAGTCGAACATACGGATTTATCAAAGTCGATAACGCCTGCAAAGCGTGAATAATATTATCCAAAGGTAATGATGAATCAATGTAAAAAAATATTACGAAGCAACTTTTATAAAACCCGCACAGCGGAAAGAAAAAATATTATTGTTATCAGCTGAAAGTTATTCAAATGTAAACTGCTGGCCGTCCTGGGAAAAGATGATGACCTTAAGCCTTGTGCAAATATTTATTTCAGTTTTTTTTCTCTTTTAGGGAACGCGTACATAACGTTTTTTCCATTCTCTTCCCTAAAGAATTTGCTATTTAACTTTCGGCAGTCATGGAAACTTTTTCCTCAGGACAGTTTTGCTAAAGGACGTCGTTTTATTTTATTCTACTATACCAGCTGATGTATCCGGCGTTGCCCGGGATAAAAAGGGGCAAAAGAAGGGGCATGCTGTCAGTGATGACAACCCCTACAGGGCCGATTATGCAATCACTTTCAGAATAAGTAATCACTTGGGATTGTCGAGCCAAGGAAGTTGTGACAAATCCGAAGAGTTTGCTGTCAACTACGAAAGTTGTAAAATATGGGGGTGTTTATGAAAAAGAGGGGTTAAGACCCCCTTAGAAACAGCCCTCGAATTTCGGATTTTGACTTAAACCTTCCTGAGGGGGAGGGAATTCTATAGTAAAGATTTGGTAGCCCTAGCTTCCATAGTCTGGGCGTGCATAACGAACAGACAGACAGAAACTGCCTTTTATATTATAGATTATTATATTCTCTTCAGATCTGTTAAGGAAGCAAGTTTTTTTTTCATGTTCATAAAACCACAATGAAATTGTGTCTCTGTGTAAAATACTGGAACCTGACCCTTTTCCTGTTCTTTCCTTTTCTCTCGTCCCTTCCTGGTAATTCTCTCTCTCTCTCTCTCTCTCTCTCTCTCTCTCTCTCTCTCTCTCTCTCTCTCTCTCTCTCTCAAGCGAGTTGGAAGTTACTTGAGGAAATAAAAAGACGAATACGTTACATAATTCAGAATCTTAAACTACCGTTGGCTAGCTAGAAATAAAGATTAAATGTAACCGTAATAAAAAAAAACTCATTATTTTAATGCATGTCTTTCTGTGAGGTATATGCATTTAATTGCGCTTGTGTTTTTATATTTCTATTCCTGTCACAACCAATCTCAAAATCTGCCATTTCTTGATAGATACTGAACGCGATGATAAGACAAAGAAGGATTGTAGCCTTTCGACAAGTTTTTTAACATCCTTTTTTTGTACCGTTGCTGGAAACTAATCAGTAGTTGGCAATTTGTTACTTTTTAGATTTTTGGGATAATATAAGAATATATTTACTTCATCCCTTTCTCATCACAGATGATAAAAAAAGATGGGAAACTAGAGAGATATTCTATAATAATTGATGCATAAATCCCTATGCAGTCAACAACCAAATGGTCACAAAGTTCAACACACCCCCTGCTCTCTCTCTCTCTCTCTCTCTCTCTCTCTCTCTCTCTCTCTCTCTACTCACACACACACACACACACACAAACACACGCACGCGCGCGCGCGAAAATACCAAAGTCTTGTCTCCCTCTTGTTAAGCAACTTCGATATCTAATGGGCTCAAGTATGCATAATTCATTTGTTTGATTTTTTTATTTCCATTGGTTTGAAAAGCGATATTTGCAAGTTTGCTGCATTAAGAAAATATAGTGAGGAACCTCTTTGATTCAAAGCAGCTTTGATTAGTATGAAGCTACTTTCCATGATGAAAAGAAATTGTTTAAAAATTCCGCCTGTGATTTTTTTTTCAACCCTCCGATTCCCGGTAAACTCAAATTGAAAGATTTGAAATGAATAGTAATGATCCTAATGAAGCTATAACCAGCTCTTGAAGAGGAGAATTAATTATTAGAAATTCTGTATAATCTTGTCATTACAGCAGATTAAATCTTCAGACTTAATGCGCCTTGTATACCCTTTGCTATATCTCGAACTATGAGCATAATGTTTCTGAGAACCAGAGAATTTATTATTTTTTTTGTCACTTCACTTAGATATCATTTCAAAGCTAATTAATTAACTTTTGTTGCACTCGAGGAATCTTCAAGATTATAATTACGTTCGTAACAACGAATGGAAGACTTTGGTTTTCACACACTAATTTTTTGTAGACCGTCAACGTATATAATGCTAAATTACCATTAAATATCACAGGCATAATAGAGGTATGAAACACCACGCACTTACACACGCATACTCTACACACACACACACACACACACACACACACAGACACACACACACACATATATATATATATATATATATATATATATATATATATATATATATATATATATAAATATACATATATATATATTATATATATATATATATATATATATATATATATATATATATATATATATATATATATATATATATATATATATATATATATATATATATATATAATATATATATATATATATATATATATAAAATGGATAACTGAATCACGAAAGTTAGGAACGTGATAAATCCATAAATAAAGATAAATGCCACGAAAGAAAAATAAACGAAGGAGTTTGCAAGATCTTTCGACTTGAAAAGTCCTTTACTGAGCAGATACTGACAAAAATACGAGAAAAGACAATACAAGAAGGTTCGTATAACTGACAGACAGGGATTATAAGGGATTAGTACCTAGATCCGACACCTGGAAGATAAGAAACCTTCCCAAACAAGCATAAACAAAGGGTGCAATTAAAGGTTTAAGACAATCATCTCAGATACAATCTCCATACAATTAAAGGATTATAGGTGACAGCTATTCGGAACCTGGTAAACAAAACCATATTCACAAACATGACAGACATGCATTACAATGAAATTTTTAATAACTCTAAGGCAACTGATTTTTATTTAAGTCAGTAATTATATCTTTGAGGTCATTCTTAGCATGTTACAGATACCAAGGGTCTAAATGAAAAATGCCACGACTAACATTGAAATTACAATGAAAAGTAAGTTGTATTCAAGCAGATTCTAAAGATTTCGTGATAAGACATCTCTTGACCGTGCAATTACTGAACTATCAATCCAATTAATTCGGTGGTTGTTTTCACTTAAATGAATAAATAATGCATTAGATTTTTTGCCCAGTTTTTACAGTATTTTATTTTGCTGGCTTAGCCTTACTTCTAAGCCTTTGCTGGACTGTCCGAGATAGAATGATGGGACAATCCATACATGGAATTTTATATATTAGTTGTTGCTTTCTCTGGGGCCATTTTTTTATTAACATTCTTTTTAGTGTGTTATTATAGGAAAAACAAGGTTGACATTAAAAGCTTTTAACAATGGTTTAATGGTTTCAAATCCGTTAAAATAAGGCAAACTGAGAATGTTCTTAGAATTTTCTTTCTGTGTGTTATTTTCAGTATAAAACTTTTTGTGGGCTTTATTATAACAATGTCTATATATGTGAAGGATAGCATAAAATCTTTCCCTATTTTTCTTATGTATTCAATTTCTTGATCCAAATATTGTGGACTGACAATTCGTAATGCTCGTAAAAACATAGAGGAAGAAATTGATATTTTTATATTAAGATGGTGGCCTGAGAAGAAATGAACATAAGTTAAGTTGTAGTCGTTTTTCCTATAAATACAGAATTTACATTGAAATGTTTTTCTATGTATCAAAACGTCTAAGAAAGGGAGGCAATTGTCTTTTTCTAATTCTAGAGTAAACTTAATCGATGGTACCTGGTTATTTAATTTATTTAGAGTAAATCATTTACATCAATACCGACAGGAAGAACAGCTAAACAATCATCAACGTAACGATACCAATTTACAGGAATATGAGAAGAAAAATTCAGGAACTGGAAAGAACAAGGATCTCTTTAATCATCATCCATCCCGGCAGATTGGAAGGACTCGCTGCGACGGGAAATTTACGAAAAACTACGTAGGACTACAGATGCCCTGAAAAGGAAACTCGACAGAAAACTAAAAACAAAAAATCTTATTGATAGCAGTGATTGGACTAATTGTGCACGTCAAGATTGTGTTGTTAACTTATCTATAAACAAATAAGTGAAAATGTTGTGAGTGCGCTTGGATATGGTTTATCTTTCTTTGCAACAAGTAGACTTTCTGCTTTAATAATTGGGTCATCCCTAAGTAAATTTGCAAAATATTGTGATCTTCCTCAAATTATGTCGACATGATTAAAGGTATTGTTTACGGAGCTGCCAATGTTAAGCATGAAAGTAACTTCCTGCTTGCTATAAGAAAAGTTTGGCCGATCTTAAAAAGGACAATACTATCCACATCACAAAAGCTGATATTCAATTCAAATAGTAATAGTAATTTTTCGATAAAGCTGACTACATATCACGTATGCAAGCCTTACTGGATGATGATGTGACTTATAAAAACTAACAAAAAATCCACCTCTTGATCAAGTCATAAAAAACTTCAATAGCATAGTGAAAAGTATCCTTAAAGATAAAACAGAACTACTAGGCAATTTGTCAGTCAAATCTCCTTCGCTACTTACTTATAAAGATTAGTCAAAACGCACAAAGAAAATAACTCTATGCGGCCTATTATCAGTACTGTTGGTTCAATTTCATATAAACTCTCGAAATATATCACTAAGATCTTGTCCCCGTTACTTGGAACCATCTCCGATTCTCATATATATAATTCTCTAGATTTAGTTGATAAATTATACAAAATTGCTCTTTGCCCTACTGATAGATTCGTTAGTTTTGACGTATGTTCTCTTTTTACTAAAGTCCCTATAGACTCTATTTTAGAATATCTTAGCAATGAACTAACTCAGCATGAATTACCTCTACCTATAATTCACATTATTTCACTCACGGTTTGTGCATTTGTGGTTGTAAGTTTATATTCAATGGTGAATTTTATCAACAAATTTTTGGCATGGCAATGGGAAATCCTTTATCACCATTGCTCTCAAACCTGTATATGGAATTCTTTGAAAAACGCTTCTTACCTAATATCATTCATATTCCTTTAAAGTGGTATCGTAACGTTGATGATTGTTTAGCTGTTCTTCCTGTCGGTATTGATGTAAATGATTTACTCTCTAAATTAAATAACCAGTACCATCGATTAAGTTTACTCTAGAATTAGAAAAAGACAATTGTCTCCCTTTCTTAGACGTTTTGATACATAGAAAAACATTTCAATGTAAATTCTGTATTTATAGGATACCGACTAACAACTTAACTTATGTTCATTTCTTCTCAGGCCACCATCTTAATATAAAAAATAAAAATATCAATTTTTTCCTCTATGTTTTTACGAGCATTACGAATTGTCAGTCCACAATATTTGGATCAAGAAATTGAATACATAAGAAAAATAGGGAAAGATTTATGCTATCCTTCACATATATTAGACATTTGTTATAATAAAAGCCCACAAAAAGTTTTATACTGAAAATAAACACACAGAAAGAAAATTCTAAGAACATTCTCAGTTTGCCTTATTTTAACGGATTTGAAACCATTAACCATTGTTAAAGCTTTTAATTGTCAACCTTGTTTTTTCCTATAATAACACACTAAAAAGAATGTTAATAAAAAATGGCCCCAGAGAAAGCAACAACATAATATATAAAATTCCATGTATGGATTGTCCCTCATTCTATCTCGGACAGTCCAGCAAAGGCTTAGAATCGATAAAGGGACCATAAACCAGCATAAACATTCAAAACCTCTGAATAAAAACAAAACGAAAAAATGGGCAAAAAAAAATCTAATGCATTATTTATTCATTTAAGTGAAAACAACCACCGAATTAATTGATTGATAGTTCAGTAATTGCACGGTCAAGAGATGTCTTATCACGAAATCTTTTAGAATCTGCTTGAATACAACTTACTTTTCATTGTAATTTCAATGTTAGTCGTGGCATTTTTCATTTAGACCCTTGTATCTGTAACATGTTTAAGAATGACCTCAAAGATATATTACTGACTTAAATAAAAATCAGTTGCCTTAGAGTTATTAAAAATTTCATTGTAATGTATGTCTGTCATGTTTTGTGAATATGGTTTTGTTACCAGGTTCCGAATAGCTTTGTCACCTATAATCCTTTAATTGTATGGAGATTGTATCTGAGATGATTGTCTTAAACCTTTAATTGCACCCTTTGTTTATGCTTGTTTGGGAAGGTTTCTTATCTTCCAGGTGTCGGATTCTAGGTACTAATCCCTTTATAATCCCTATCTGTCAGTTATACGAACCTTCTTGTATTGTCTTTTCTCGTATTTTTGTCAGTATCTGCTCAGTAAAGGACTTTTAAGTCGAAAGATCTCGCAGACTCCTTCGTTTTATTTTTCCTTCATGGCATTTACTTTAACATTTAATTTAAATATCTATATATATATATATATATATATATATATATATATATATATATATATATCTATATATATATATATTTGTGACATATTTGCATTTATTTATATTTTATATTTATATATTATTTATATGTCCACTACATGTACACACGCGCATACATGTTCATATATATATATATATATATATATATATATATATATATATATATATACTATATATATATATATATATATATATATATATATATAATATGTATGTATAGTGAATAGATACTTTCTTGCTCAGTCTCGTATAAAGAAGTAAAACAGAAGAAACTTCAACATTTTAAAAGTCTTTTGCGATGTGTAATTTCTCCTCGTTTCTCGAGGTGGCGTCAGTTGGCAAACGAAAGGAAATAGTCGAAGAAAACAATACTTCTTTTTTAAAGTACTAACTGAACGTGACGTTACTGATTTTACTAGGAAATTATTATCCGCTTTCCTTAAACCGTTTGTTACCCTGGAAGATCTTCTCGAAGTTTGTTAAAGTTTCTCGGATTTTCCCATTCGTTAAATCATAATGTTTTTTATCCATCTAAAATTTACTCTCTTTGTATACTTTATCCTTACAAGATTTACGTGCGTTGAGTCTTGATTCCGAAATATGGATTCTTTTCGAAGACCTTGTCAGTTAGGTTTGATGATAGTCATCTTATGGAAAAATATCTTATGGAAAAACAAGTCAGGATTTAATTGCTATAATTGAGGGACAAGAAAATCCCCTCTCGATGTAATAAAATTCTTTTTACACTGCACTTCTTTACGAAGGAGAGGAGACTCAGTAATGAATTCTGTAAATGTCTAACAGTCCTAAAGGCTAAAAAATCTTAATGGAAAAGAAATTATGTAGGATTACGACGCTCCTAATTGGCTGTTGATAAGCCAATCACAAGGCTGGAAACTCTCAGTCTCTCGAGAGATTAAACATATTCAGGATGTATGTTCCACCTCTCCTGAGGGATACTTTTGACAACCAATAAGGGACTGGCCTAGGCATCAGATGCACGGGAGATGTGAATCTACCATAGCTGTTCTTCCTGTCGGTATTGATGTAAATGATTTACTCTCTAATTAAATAACCAGGTACCATCGATTAAGTTTTACTCTAGAATTAGAAAAAGACAATTGCCTCCCTCTTTCTTAGACGTTTTGATACTAGAAAACCATTTCAATGTAAATTCAGTATTTATAGGAAACCGACTAACAACTTAACTTATGTTCATTTCTTCTCAGGCCACCATCTTAATATAAAAAATATCAATTTTTTTTCCTCTATGTTTTTACGAGCATTACGAATTGTCATCCACAATATTTGGATCAAGAAATTGAATACATAAGAAAAATAGGGAAAGATTTATGCTATCCTTCACATATATTAGACATTTGTTATAATAAACCCACAAAAAGTTTTATACTGAAAAATAACACACAGAAAGAAAATTCTAAGAACATTCTCAGTTTGCCTTATTTTAACGGATTTGAAACCATTAAACCATTGTTAAAAGCTTTTAATGTCAACCTTGTGTTTTCCTATAATAACACACTAAAAAGAATGTTAATAAAAATGGCCCCAGAGAAAGCAACAACATAATACATAAAATTCCATGTATGGATTGTCCCTCATTCTATCTCGGACAGTCCAGCAAAGGCTTAGAAGTAAGGCTAAGCCAGCATAAATACTCTGTAAAAAACTGGGCAAAAATCTAATGCATTATTTATTCATTTTAAGTGAAAACAACCACCGAATTAATTGGATTAATAGTTCAGTAATTGCACGGTCAAGAGATGTCTTATCACGAAATCTTTTAGAATCTGCTTGAATACAACTTACTTTTCATTGTAATTTCAATGTTAGTCGTGGCATTTTTCATTTAGACCCTTGTATCTGTAACATGTTTAAGAATGACCTCAAAGATATAATTACTGACTTAAATAAAAATCAGTTGCCTTAGAGTTATTAAAAATTTCATTGTAATGTATGTCTGTCATGTTTGTGAATATGGTTTTGTTTACCAGGTTCCGAATAGCTGTCACCTATAATCCTTTAATTGTATGGAGATTGTATCTGAGATGATTGTCTTAAACCTTTAATTGCACCCTTTGTTTATGCTTCTTTGGGAAGGTTTCTTATCTTCCAGGTGTCGGATTCTAGGTACTAATCCCTTTATAATCACTATCTGTCAGTTACACGAACCTTCTTGTATTGTCTTTTCTCGTATTTTTGTCAGTATCTGCTCAGTAAAGGACTTTTAAGTCGAAAGATCTCGCAGACTCCTTCGTTTATTTTTTCCTTCGTGGCATTTATCTTTAATTATATTTAATAAATATATATATATATATATATATATGATATATATATATAATATATATATATACTATATATATATATATATATATATATATATATATATATATATTTGTACATTTTATTTGCAATATTTATATTTTTATATATTTTATTTATATGTCCACGTACATGTGTAGTGTTTAACATAATAAAAATATGGAATGTTAGTCCATATATATATAAAAGACTAAAACTAAGAGGTCAACCAGATTGCTTGCAGAAATGTGATCAGACTAGAGACGCTAAAGATGACGTATACAACAAAGTAGGCTAAGATAACATGCCGTCACCTGTAGTCATTCATTTGTTTATAAACTCTAGTCCAAGCTCCCTGCTTGAGACAACTACCGCAACCAATAATTCAAACGGCCTACGTGATCTGTAGCGTGTCTCATTTTGATTGTGTGTTCGTATGTAACTATGTCATCTGATTGTATGTTCATATGTTCGAGCTACTATCTGCTTCCTTCATAACTTGTAACAGAGATGGTAGACGAGCAGAACAGAGTTAGCTATCGTCATTAGAAGACCTGTATCTCTTTACCTAAGCTTTATCATGTAGAGAGAATAGAATTAGCCATCATCATTGGCAGAAGCGATCAAGCTATCGTTATTAGAAGACTTTGTACAATCATACCTGATCTTCACCATGTAAACTAGAAGAATATATATATTTTTATACTTCGTGTTTTCTACAAGAACCTCTCACCGAATCATCATGAGTTTCAACACATCTGTCGTCATAAACAAGAAGATAATCCCGACTTCGTAAGTGATCTACAAACCCCAAGACACTCCATTGAAGATGGAAGTGCAATACCAACCGACTTAGCGTAAGATTATCGCAAGTCTAACATTACCTCATAGGGCGCCTTATCATACAAGGCACAAGCCCTAAAAGTGGTGGCAGTGGACCAGAAGAACTCTACAACTTCTCTGAAGAAAAATCAGAATAATGAAGTATCATATAAAGAACTCTTCAACGACGACGAAGCAAGAGATTCTTCAAGCAACTTAGTATCATCGTTTAGTGAATAACTTCCAGAAACAAAACCGACGTGTCTTTTTCCTACGACAACGCAAGCTTCGTCTCTCATTAGAATCATTCAAGAAAACATCATTAGTGAGCGTTTCCGCACTTCAAGAAACAAACCGAACGCGTCTGCAGCATCGGATCTTTCAAGGGCTCGAATCATCGAAACAACGCGCACGGGGGAAACTGAAGCCAACCAGGTCATCCGCTAAATAGAGAAGGAGGACCAAGGCCGTGTGTCATTATCGGAACACCGTGACTTCCCACAAAAAGCAAGCTAAGTACAATTTTTTATTCATTTGGAGTAACTTTGAGTGTTTCCTTTGCAGGTCGAATTTCGTTATTCCTGTGGCTGAAGTTACGAGACATTCTTAATCTTACCTTTTACAGAAATTATCTACATCATTGAGATTTCGCTACTGCGAGTTTTATCTTTGAGTGTCTGTTTCCAGAAGTTCTACTGAAATATCATAATCATATACTATGTTAATTTTATCATTTTGGGTGATTATTAATCCCTTACGTAACAAATCATATTAAACAGTGAATATGCGTTTACGCAGTGGACGTCTGTATTTATACAGATGCATGGATAGGGTCGTTTAGCACCGTAGTGATTAGAAAACAACACAAAAAACAAGTGGAACACCCGTACAAATCTATATAAATTAGAGGTAACACTATTTCGGGTTATGACAATAAATGCTCCTTTGCAAAGTCCCGATCGCAGTTTTAGCCTTGAATTTTTTTTGTTTTGAGTTATATAAAATATCGAACCTCAATGACTCAACTTAACTTTAAAAATATGGCTGGATTGCAAGAAAATAACATGTCTTAAAAAACTTTCATCAGGCTAAATGCGCTGACCCGGAATCCCTCACTATTTCAAATTTTAGCAAAGAATGAAGTAAACAACAGCAATTACATACAGTTAATATTGAATGCAGTAGAGATAACTTGTCTTAATAGTAATCGCTCAGTGCCTATAGTTCGTCATTCATTGCTGTATACGTAACCAGCAACATAATGCTAAAAACACACAATACGTTGCCGATGGTAATAAAGAGAAGGATCCTAATTATTACAAAAAAAAGAAAGAAATACAGTAGCCCCTTTCAGAATCAAACAAGCAAACTCGGTTACTGTGTCACCTAGTCAAGCGGTCAAGGTCAGTTAGATCTGCCGAAAGTGTTCAAAGCATAGCAAATTCCACACACTAAGCGACTCTAGCAGAGTGGGGAAAAGTGATGTTGGATCAATTATGCCATACCTTTTATTTTTATGCCAATACCTTTTTGATTAAAAAGGAATTTTCCTATGAATCACACGACCGTATCAAGTAATCAGAGCAGGTTCTAGTAATTTTAATACAATAAGTTATTAAAGTAGTGGTGGATTAAGCCCAACTGTACGCGCCGTAAAAATGAGAGTATCTTGTTTTATTTCTTTAGTACACGTAATATCCTGTATTTACGGACTCACCGTCTGTTGTTCGAACTTCCCTAATGAGAAGTCCGGATAAGCGAGCGCTTACAGATAACCTCTATAGTTTATAAAAAACTTGATCTGTATCTAGTGTAATTGTAAGATCCATCTAGGGGTATACAAAATATTATCTTACATCCTGCAAAATAAGGCGTGTTTATCAAAGGAAAATCCTATAAACCTTCAAACATATTAAAATCCGTTTGAACAAAAATGAGACAGTTAATCTAATAATAACTTATATAAAGGAACTATACATTTTTTCTCATAAATCGTAACATTGTTCAAATGACCCAACAGAATTCTCCCACAACCGCAGTCGCACTTTGCACGCAAAATCTCGAGAAGCATGCACCCTCGAATGTCTTAGTGCGTGTAAAAAGACCTTGTTGGGAAATGCATTTTAATCCTTCCTGACACTCTGAAATATAACGATTTCCATGAACAAAGCCCTAGACAGGGTTGACTCGCAGCAACAAGTTAAATCTAGTGATCCACAAACGTATACATATCGTGGATACGGAAGTTATAAATATCGCATTTTTTATTGTTGCTAATTTTTAATCACGCCCAACCAGTCGTAGATGAATCTCTCTGATAATCTATCTAAAGTAATATCCGTAAAGTCATTCAAGCAGAGGTGATTCAGCAGAAATTTTTTTTTCTTTTACCTGAATACCAGGAAGTTTATCCACTAGCGAGTGATCTCTGGGAGAAAAACGGATGTCATTGAAAACAAAATACGGTCTAAGGACAAACATAAAGCTATATACGTACCTTTTCGTATAGACTCTCAATGAAATTTCAAAATAGAGATAAATGACGAAGTTGAAAAATGTTAGTAATAGGAGTCATTAGGAAATCAAATAAGCCCATATAATTTTTCCCTCAAACGTTAGAATAAATTTTTCACCAGTTTGGACTTACTTAAAAGCTTTTACCAGATACCATTACCTAAGTGATTGTACTCATACTCCGTTTTCAGCACACTCAGGGACATTATCAATTTTTACGTATGCCTCCGGCTTACGTTGTGCCCCAATTACAATATAGTGTTTGGAGACTTTTAGGGGATAACCTACATGCCTATATGGATGATCTTGTAATCTTTTCTAATACCTTAGAAGTACATTCACATAAACTAGAGCTAGTCTCAGAGTAAAATATCTAAATGTAGTTTTTTTTAAAACCGAACATGTTTATCTAGGTTTTATGTGTCTAGTCAAGGTCTTAAAGTAGTCCATGGTAAGGTGTCGGCTATTCATAACTTTCCGGTACCTATTAACGAAAAAGGGGGATACAGCACTTTGGCGCTGTAGTGGGTATTACAATCGTATGTAAAATGTAAACTCTTCAATCATGACAGCTCCTTTAACAGATCTTACGAAGAAGAGCGTAGATTTATTATGGTCTAAAAAGCATCAACAGGCGTTCGATATCTTAAAGCGGAATAATGCAGCTCACCTAACTTAACTTAAAAATCCCTGATTTAAATAAGGAAATTTTGTTTTATTGCAACAGACGCCTCAGACCAAGGGGTAAGAGGGGTACTACTTCAGTAATATGATAAACAGTTTTTCCTATAGCTTTTTATTCACGTAAACTAAATGCCCTCTGAAAGTAAAAATACAGTAATATGGCAAGGAAGGGCTAGGTATCTTTAACTCTCTAGTACATTTTAAGTTCATAATCTATGGCTATCCTGATAAAGTCCTTACTGAACATGAGTCCTTTACCGAGTTTTTCAAAAGCTTTAATCACAGTCCAAAAGGAACTCGGTGACAAATGATCATTCAGGTCTTTGGAGCCAAGATAAGATATCTACCTGGGAAAGCAAATATCATAGCTAACGCATTATCCGCAATCCCGCACCATACAGCAAAGAACCATTAATTGGACTAAAAGATATAGAAACATCCGTGCCTATTGTTAAACCCGTAGCTAAACAAGAAAATTCCTTAACCCAAGAGATCGCAAGCATTGAATATCTGGGTTGGAGCGCAGAACTGTTACAAACTGAACAAAGCAAGAGTCAACAGACATAACCCAAACAATAAACACTTCGAACGGAAACAGAGTCAGCAGCAATAAACACCAAACAATAAACACTTCGAACGGAAACAGGGTCAGCGGCTAAGCAAAAACAATAAACACTTCGAGCAGAAACCCTAAAGCAAAATATATTTAAAGTACGTGTATCAGAATAATGTAATCAAATGAATATTATATGTAGGTCCGTGACAAGGAAAACCCGAAGAACACAGCAGATGACTAACAACCAGGTAGTAGTAATAATCTCTTTCATACCAATCGTCATAAACTGGTTGCATTCCGTCATCAGGGTTCCCTTACTATGTCACAGAAAGCCAAATCACTCTTTTACTGGCCTACAATGCTTACGATATAAAAAGCCATATAACTAATTGTAACACGTGTCCATGAAACAAGGAATACACTAAGATACCTCTCAGTTAAAGAGCCTATCCTGAGCCAAATCAATCCTTGAAAGATATACGTAGAATTATTAACAGAATTACGAGTCTGACGAGGGAATGAACACTTCTTAGTGTTAATAGTTCCTTGACACGTTATATAGAATTAATAGCACTAAAAACAAATACCGCAATTGAGTGCGTTAGGAATATTTATGAGTGCTAAATCAGTAAACATGGAATTCAACACATGATAATATGACTCGGGTGATGTAAATCAATAATCTCCTTAAATCGTGTGAATTCCTTTCCATTAGAAAACCAATAATATATTTTTATCACCCAGAGTCAATCGGTTTGGTAGAATAACGGATAATTAAATAGGAAGTGTCAATGTCTTACGAGTTACAACTGTGATATTGGATCCGAACTGGATTATAGCGGTTTCTCACGGTTTTAAATACCTTTATCATTTTATATCTTGTATCTATAGATTGATGCCGCAAGTAGCCTTATACGGTACGCCGCTAGAAAACACTTTTCCACATATTCAAGCCAACCATTAATTTATCAAATATATATAAAAAAAATATAAATAAATAAATATAAAAAAAAATTAAAAAAAAATAAAATAAATATGGATACAAGTGGAGTCAATATAATACACTCCGTAAGAAGTCGGAAGGGTTACAAATTATAATAAAAAAGGAATCACGATAAAATCAATAAGCAAAACGTAACCATAGGTTAATTAAAATATCCAAATATATATGCGTAAAGATTTGAACTTTAACTTAACGCTTTAGTAATGACAAATAAGCTAAAAGTTCAAACACATATCCAAAACCTACTGACATATTGTCTGTCCCGGTGATTTATATTCGTAGTCAATGGAAAAAAAAAATAATAATAATAATAAATAAATAAAATAAATAAAATAAAAGAGATTTTAAAGTCAGGAAGTCTAGAAGTGAAATCTTATCTATGGAATAATCCTATATGAATCTTATACAGGGCTAATAATATATATAGAATTTGTATGGAAACACCTTTTTCATTAGTTGAATAAGGAAATATTTAATTTAAACATAATTACAATTATGCAGATTTCCAACATGAAACTAATATATTGTTCAATTTTGGTACTGTTTTTTTTTTTTTTTCAGACATTCTTCTCATGCGGGTGGAGAATTAAAACAAAAAATATCATTTGAAAATACTAAAGTCGTATCTCTTACAGCAAGTAACGTAACTCTTAAGCTGGTGACGACGTCGTCAGTTCTAGAAGGTCTGTCGCGTTTGCCGTATCAGCATGATTCCTTAACCTCAAATATCTGCTTGCACAGGCTTCATCTCGCACTTGCAAAGCAGATTGACTGAGAAAGGAATGCTTAGCCCGAACTTCTCATGGGGCAAGGCAGCCGTGTCTATCCGTATGAGCAATGCAACTTTAGTTAAGGAGTTGCAATCATTTTAAAATTAATAACAAAATAAGCAAATAGAATTTCTATAACAACAAAATGAATTCATTTTTTCTGCCTCATAGACATTTATTTGAAGTATCAAGATATGTATATGAAATATTTACTTGCAACATTAGCCTACTTACAATTCAAGTAAAACATTCATGGGAAAATGTCACATTTTCTTGGAAAACCCAAAGTTTATTTAGAAATTAGTTACATAGTGGGTTTTTTCGTTGCATCTCCTACCTATTAATAAAGTTTTTAAAAATTAACCTCAGAGGATGCGCGCGAGAAAATTGAATATGAAACTTTTGTTAGGGGCACATAGGATCAGATTTTATCACAACTTAATTTCAGTTAGCATAGAGAAATACAGAATCATGATTAATCTTCTCTTTGACTCTTATGTTGCCTGGCAATCTTACAAATAGCTCCGTTTTCCACTTCTTTGTCTAGTAATTTACTACCAGTAATATCGAATTTTTCCTTGGGATTCATATTGATATCTGTTTATTTTTTATAATTATGGATATTTTTACGTCATCATAGACCTGGATAGGTTCACTCATTGTTAATGCCATGGATAAAAAAGTTTTGTACAGCGGACTCTTTTGAATCCAAAATATCAGCGAATTCATGTGGGTTAAGTCTGGTCTAAATGGTTTCTCCCCTCCCTTGTATTTGGATGTCGTCTGAATTTACTTTGCCCTTGTGACAAGTATAATTTCACTTGCAGGCTGATTAATGGAACCTGTTACAGTATCCTGCAGTACGAGAGTTTCATCACAATCGCAACTTCAAAAAATCGTTCGTCGCTGCAGACGACGGCAGTCGAGTAACAACCGCCTACAATGTGAAAGGAATAAGCACCATCATGGACTTCTTCGACCGACACCCGTATCCCGTCGTTAATCTCGTTTTAATGCGGAATGCTCCTGCGGCTGTCGGAAATCGACTACAAAAGGGACATACTTCCAACAATTACGACCCGAAGGATATTCAACTCTACTTTGCTGGCGAAGGACTCGTGCTGGGGATGATTTTATTCATTGCGAACGTAATTGTGTAGCTTAGGATTCAGAGAATAAGTATGAGCGCAAAATAGAACGTTGACCCGCCCAGGCAAATTTTCCCCTTGTTTTAACCCTGTGAAATTGGCCCTTTCATTTGGCTATAGGTGGTTGTCTGGAACTGTGTAATGGACGAAAAGTTGTTCGAAAGCTAGTTAATGAATAGATAACCTCGTCAATGTATCCGTATATAAAAAAAGAACCATAATACGGAATCGATGTATTTTTTGCCGGTACTAGGATCTATATATAAATGATCATAAATAACAGGAATCGAAAATAATATTTTTTTGCGTGTACGCACTAGGAATCTATATATAAATTGAATCATAAAAGGAATCGAAATATTTAAATCTTTGCGTAAGCAATAGGAATCTATAAAGTGCACATTATATTAATCATAATTATGATGAATCCATACATATGTATAAACAAATCAGGTAGCCTATAATCAATCTGTTACCTTTTAATCTTACCAAATATCTGCAGTTATATATGAGTTAGTATATGGATTTAATGAATCAGATATATAAACAGTAGCATAAAAATCAACGAATCAATCAGCATAAACATTAATAATTTTTATCAATTCATATATGAAATTTTTATCAGTTAAAATATGATTTTTATCATGTTAATCTTCATTCTATGCGATTATCAGAGTATGTTAGTAATTTCTGTAGCATATGTATCTTAAAGAGATGAAGTGAAAAACTGTATCAGTATATATCACATGATCACTATTATTTACGAATATTATATGCATATTATGTCTAATATTTTAATACTTGAATCTGTATTTGTGTACACCATGAATTTTTTTACTTATAATATTTTCTTTCTATATATATATATAAGCACATGTCTGTATCACATTCCTATAAGTTCAAATGCAAGTCAAGTTTGAGTAATATTCAGTGGTTGGTTTTGGTAGCTGACCGAGCTAATGTAAGTGTTTACATAATAAAAATATGGAATGTTAGTCCATATATATAAGACTAAAACTAAAGAGGTCAACCAGATTGCTTGCAGAAATGTGATCAGACTAGAGACGCTAAAGATGACGTATACAACAAAGTAGGCTAAGATACATGCCATCACCTGTAGTCATTCATTTGTTTATAAACTCTAGTCCAAGCTCCTTGCTTGAGACAACTACCGCGACCTATAATTCAAACGGCTACGTGATCTGTAGCGTGTCTCATTTTGATTGTGTGTTCGTATGTAACTATGTCATCTGATTGTATGTTCATATGTTCGAGCTACTATCTGCTTCCTTCATAACTTGTAACAGAGTATGGTAGACGCGCAGAACAGAGTTAGCTATCGTCATTAGAAGACCTGTATCTCTTTACCATGTAGAGAGAATAGAATTAGCCATAATCATTGGCAGAAGCGATCAAGCTATCGTTATTAGAAGACTTGTACAATCATACCTGATCTTCACCATGTAAACTAAAAAGAATATATATATTTTTATACTTCGTGTTTTCTACAAGAACCTCCTCACCGAATCATCATGAGTTTAACACATCGTCGTCATAAACAAGAAGATAATCCCGACTTCGTAAGTGATCTACAACCCCAAGACACTCCATTGAAGATGGAAGTGCAATACCAACCGACTTAGCGTAAGATTATCGCAAGTCTAACATTACCTCATAGGGCGCCTTATCATACAAGGCACAAGCCCTAAAACATGTACACACGCGCATACATGGTTCATATATATATATATATATATATATATATATATATATATTATATAAGATATATATATATATATATATATATATATGTATGGTATGTATAGTGAATAGATATTTCTTGCTCAAGTCTCGTATAAAGAAGTGAAACAGAAGAAACTACAACATTTTAAAAGTCTTTTGCGATGTGTAATTTCTCTCGTTTCTCGAGGTGGCGTCAGTTGGCAAACGAAAGGAAATAGTCGAAGAAATACTTCTTTTTTAAAGTACTAACTGAACGTGACGTTTACTGATTTTATTAGGCAAATTATTATCCGCTTTCTTGAACCGTTTGTACCCTGGAAGATCTTCTCGAAGTTTGTTAAAGTTTCTCGGATTTTTCCCATTCGTTAAATCATATGGTTTTTTATCCATCTAAACTTTACTCTCTTTGTATACTTTATCCTTACAAGATTTTACGTGCGTTGAGTATTGATTCCGAAATATGGATTCTTTTCGAAGACCTTGTCAGTTAGGTTTGATGATAGTCATCTTATGGGAAAATATCTTATGGAAAAAACAAGTCAGGATTAATTGCTATAATTGAGGGACAAGAAAATCTCTCGATGTAATAAAATTCTTTTTACAGTCACTCCTTTACGAAGGAGAGGAGACTCAGTAATGAATTCTGTAAATGTCTGAAAAGTTCCTAAAGGCTAAAAAATCTTAATGGAAAAAGAAATTATGTAGGATTACGACGCTCCTATTTCGCTGTTGATAAGCCAATCACAAGGCTGGAAACTCTCAGTCCCTCGAGAGATTAAACATATTCAGGATGTATGTTCCACCTATCCTGAGGGATATTTTTGACAACCAATAAGGAGCGTCGTAAGGGACTGGCCTAGGCATCAGATGCACGGGAGATGTGAATCTACCATAGTGAGGTTGCACTACCGGCCCCTTAGAGATGAGCATAAAAACACAAACAAAAAACGCGGTAGTAAAATTAAAACACATAAACATAGTCAAAAACCATAAATAAATAGCTGTAAACATTCCGATAGACGGTTGGCGGGAACGAGGCCGCGGTATTAATCATCTGTTTGACCAAAAATGACACTTGGTGGCGGAACAATTTAAAAATACATTTTGATTCATTAATGAATTGCAACGCCGTAACTGTTATCACGATCGGCGGGAAATAGTGCTATGGGTACGTGGTGTAATGAACAGCTTTCTGTTTCCTGGTGAATGGACCAAACAATATAATATGCGTGGCAGTAGATGGGTACTATACTGTGTCATACTGCAATATAAAATAATAGTAAAATCTTGGTCATCTGTCGAATCCTTACATAAGTGTTTGAAGGTTCCTGAATAAAAACGTTACAAACATCAAGTAGATTTTAGATTTAGTAATAAAAGTTAATTTTCTGCTTGTCTTCTGTTATTTAAAAATAGTTTACCTGACATTTTGTGATTTTTTTTTAATCATGTGCTACCATCTTATCATTTTAACTGCTTGGCCATTCATTGCTCTACGATTTCAGTAACAAATGCCAGAGTCATATTAAATATAAAATAAGAATAAAGAGTCAATTCCAGTAACAAATGCCAGAATTTAATATAATAAAAAAACAAGACTGTCAAATTAAGTTTAAAGCAACATATCTAGCAGGAAGATTTTTATTCCCAAAACTACTAAATGGCAATCAAAATAATTTCAGTCGATGTAGCTTTTGGCTCTAATTATTCGCAGGAGGAAACTGTTCATGAAATGTTTTCTTGAATTATTAATCATAGAAGAATAAGCAGGAAGGTAATATATTTTGAATTTAGATTTCAGAGGATATACCGAGCTCTATATTTACATATTAAAATCGGTTGTATTTCGCCATCTATCATTTGGTGGTGAATGCTTGCAGAAATAGAGGAAGTGTCTAACTAAATAATGGAATCATTCATCCCTCCTAGAAGCTCACTTTATTTATTTTCGTTTCATAAGCTCAACATATATAATAAATGAATTATTAATTTGAATTCCATTTTTCCCCTTGTTGCATTGCAAATCACCAAACCGAACGAATGCATCAGAATTAAACTGAAGAGCAATGCACTCTATAAGCCAAACGCAGCTGGCCTTAGTGTCAAGCATAAAAGAATGCTTGAATTATGACCTTTGTAAGAATAAATACGAATTTTTCCTGTATGCCATTAACACAGCGCCTGGGGGCATTGGGCATTGCTCTTTAGTCAGAATTGCAACTCAAATCAAAACACGCAAATGGGAAAAGGCGAACCCTGACATATTTCCATATTAAGGTAAAAGTGAATCAATTGAACCAAATGTCGAAGTTTTATTCGAAACCGGGGAAAAAAATGGCAGCATTACAAAAGCCGTAGTCAGAATTGGTGCAGCCAAAAGGACCGATGATGAATTGGGACTTTGGAAATAATGAGCGACTCGGGATAAGATTCCAATTCGGGGGAAATATGGAAATGCAAATATAGTATGAAAGAAGACGGCATATATTCAGAAGACTGTCAACAGTGACTGACATGAAAACGCCTGAAACAATAATGAAAATTTCTACGTAGATATATTACTAAAGAACATTTCTGAGATGATTATGGGTGTTCAATGTGAATTCACTCTTATAATAGGAGGTAAAGCATTAACTGAGCTGTCTTGCAGGATATGGTTTGAATGAATAAACAAAGACGTAGAGTTACACTTTCGGAACTTACGCGAGAGAAGGCGACGGTAAACGATGAAGATAATCTAGGTTAGTAGATGCCATGGTTATATGTACATAAATTCCCAGTACCATTACAAGTATTTATTGCTCAGAAACCATATAACATAGTGATGCAGTTTTTTGTAGAATGTTCTAAATTTCCTCAAGTTTGCATTCAGAGGACTTCATGCAATACATATCACATGTGCACCTCCATTTGCCCTCACAAAAAGTTGACGTTGATATGGTGCAGCCCGTATCGAAGGAGATGGAATATGGTCTCGACATTATGAGGGCAACAGGAGGTGCACATGTGGAATGTATTGCATGAAGTGCTCCGAATGTAAACTTGAGGATATGTAGAATATTCTACAAAAAACTGCATAACTCTATGTTATATGGTATTCGAGCAAAAAATACCTTAATGGTACTGGGACTTTATGGACACCCTGTAAACTGATTGCGCAGATGACATTTCGCTCATGAAGGGACTGAAACCTGATGATAGAAGTCTTTCATTCAATTTACTACTAATCAATGGGACTGACGCTAATGCTCTTACGCTTAAGTATCATTGCTTTATTTATTTATTTATCTATTTATTTTTGTATCGCTGTTGGCGTATGCAAATGTTGCTTATGTTCGCTAAATATCTTGCCCGCTTGTTGTTCATAATTTTTTTGTTTTAATTTTCACGTATGTGGGCTTATTACTTTTTCGTTTATTTTATATATATATATATATATATATATATGAATAATTTATCACCATCGAACCGTGATCCATTTATATATCAATTCAAGCTACAAATGTCCTTTAATATCTAAATTCACTTTACCTCCCAAAATGATATATTTTGTCATATATGTACCGAAGGGGAATTTTTTAATTGATAATAATTTCGTCCCCCCATGGGATCGAACCACCGTCCAAGTGGACGGGGACGAAATCAGGACGGTCAGTGACGCTATCCAATCAGCCAACAGAGACGCTATAAGTTCATATCGATTCTGACCTTACAAATCACCCTCGATCTGGTCGTAATTAGAATCGATATGAAACCCCATCTACCATGTTGGCCAACATGGTAGACGGGGTTTCATATCGATTCTAATTACGAAAGCACCCAGATCGAGGGTGATTCGTAAGGTCAGAATCGATATGAACTTATAGCATCTCTGTTGGCTGATTGGATAGCGTCACTGACTGTCCTGATTTCGTCCCCGTCCACTTGGACGGTGGTTCGATCCCATGGGGGGACCGGGTACGAAATATTATCAATTAAAAAATTCCCCTTCGGGTACATATATGAAAATATATCATTGGGAGGTAAAGGAAGTTTTAGATATTAAAGGACCTT
This sequence comes from Macrobrachium nipponense, assembly GCF_015104395.2. NCBI lineage: Eukaryota > Metazoa > Arthropoda > Malacostraca > Decapoda > Palaemonidae > Macrobrachium > Macrobrachium nipponense. The sequence continues at coordinate 12,313,682 of NC_061107.1, forward strand.
TGTAGCTTGAATTGATATATATATATATATATATATATATATATATAATATATATATATATATATATATATATATATATATATATTTTTATATATATACATATATGTATGTATAATATATAAACTTTGGTGTTCCAGGTACTGGGAAATGCAAGTCTATCAACAAAGAGACTGAGATGGCCAATTCTATACCCGGATTATCCGCGCTGTAGTAATGTGGGAGCATTGTTGTCTGTGTTTCTGTTCCGTGACTCGTTAAAATTAAACTTTGAAAGGGTAAAATATATATTGCAATATCTCCGAAATTGTAGTAAGCGACTGCGGCGAAAGTATTGCACGTTGTAAAATGTCCTTGAAGGTCGGAAGAGTTAAGGTGGGTCAGGCGACGATCACTTCAAGAAACTTCAATGCTGAACATTATCTTTAGAACGATAAATCCACATTGCGTTTCAAAAAAGGAAATAACCTCTTATTTACGTGATGACGGAAACGTTCGACCAAACTGTCAGTTCGTTTCTTCTTTCCACTTTTATTACGTTTTGTTCTCATTGGTGAATGAAACCTGTGTCATTCTCTCGTTTCTCTTTTTAACCAGTTGCGTTTGAAAGGTTGGCGCGTTTTATATCCGATTATATTCCACGATGCTCCAAAATATACCTTACAATAATTTTTGGAGTAGATGGGGGTTTTTGTAACACCGAAAAATAGCCTCCTGTCACATAATACTATGCAAAGTTATACGACTGTCATTAGTGCAGACGCAAATCATAAGTAGCAGTGAAGTATTGATTCATTCCTGGAATGTATGACGACGATTTCGTCAAAACACAACGCTGCAAAAAATGAATACATCGCACAGGATCCACAGTTTCATCATTTTTCCTTCAGTTGATAATGGCAGGACAGCGGCGAATCTCCATTTTTCAAAGAAAATGAGTAATGGGTATAGGGAGTCTCTCAGATCTTTTTCACCTTGGTGTGTATTATACGATAACTGACAGTATTTTATGTGCAGCGCCGCTTGGTATAAACGAGAAAGCGGTGATTATGAGAAATAACGATATTCCACGACATAAAAAGTGTTTTCAGTAATGCCCTAAAGGGAATTATAAAAGAACCATGAGAGTTCCGGTGAGAGGATATGCACCAGTAAGCCACATAATCGCCCTTTGCCCAAAAACAAGTTCTATTACTATTATCATATTGGGAAAGTAAATCCACGGTAGTATGCCTGTTTGATTTTATTTAAATTATATAAAGCAGAAAGCTTTCGGAAACCTGCAAGGTCCTCCTCGTCAATCTGACTATAATTACAAAAAGTGGCTACATAAAAACTTTGTTGTAGCGCCTCAGTGGCGTGGTCGGTTTGGTTTTGGCCTGCCAACTCGGTGGTTTGGTTTGGTTTTGGCCTGCCAACTCGGTGGTCGCGAGTTCGATTCTCGGGCATTCCACTAAGGCGTCAGAGATGTGTATTTCTGGTGACAGAAGTTCACTCTCGACGTGTCTCGGAAGTCACGTAAAGCCATTGGTCCCGTTGCTGAATAACCACTGGTTCCATGCAACGTCAAAACACCATACAAACAAACAAACAAAAATTATCCCTGCTTGACCTGGACAAGAGATCCTATGCTGTTAATACCAGTATACCAAAATCCTTTTTGTTTTAATAAAAGATCACCTTCAGCATTTTTATAATTTTAGAAATTCCCAGTATGAATATTGGTCAGTTACTCAGAAAAAATCGCTGAGCCAGAGAAGCGGATGATAAGAAAATAGAAAAGGCAATATAGGTATAGAATTAACTCGCTTATTTCTGCCTTTCTCTTTTTTAACAGCATTAGTCTAAAGTAGGGGTCTTTACCAAAGTATTATTATTATTATTATTATTATTATATTATTATTATTATTATTATTGATTATTATTATTATTATTATTATTATTATTATTATTATATACGTAAAGCTGCAATTCCTTGACTACGCAAAATTAATGTAAAAATTATAAACTTAAAATATAAAACAAGCTCTTAAGGAATTTAAAGGGAAAATATCATAAGCTATGTCTGAAAGCATTGGTTTTTTTTTTTACCAATTAGTGTAATAAAAAAACGTTTCACATTTGGTATACTTGTCTTTGGTTACCAATAACCGAGTTAGGTTTGTGCGTAGCTCCATAAAGTTTAATCTATGTTTACAAAAAAAAAAGTGCCAACCTTTGCCTATAACGGTCAAACTATATCTTATATAATTTATGGTAATACTGAGAAATGACATCTGACAGCGTTGATGGCGCCCGCAAGAGTTTTGGAGACGTTGGTTATATTGACGCTAAATGGAGCAAAGTGAAAACAGTGTCAGTAATGGTATGGTTACTGCCATGTAAATAAGCCGTAAGCAATAGCAGGAAATGGGTAAAAGCAGTTATTCACACATTTTTCAGCAAAATAAATATTCGGATTACATATATTACGAAGACGATATTATTATATTTATACAATTATCGCAGTGTTTTGAAAATAGATTTCTTATAAGAATGTTTCCTGACACTGATCTTTATAAACCATTTTTAGGGCTTCATATGATCTGTTTTTGAAGTAAAAAAAAAAAAATATATATATATATATATATATATATATATATATATATATATATATATATATATATATATGTGTGTGTGTGTGTGTGTGTGTGTGTGGGTGTGTATATAGTGTGTGTGTGTAAAACTTGTCACTGCCACAGTCGTACTTCACCTGAAGACTAAAGATCCTTCGCCCTCTGGAAAACTTACACAAAAGGTCATACCTCCCTCCGAGTTGTTCTACTATAGTTCTATATGACCTTCTACAAGAAAAAATAAAAATAAAAAAATAAATAAAGACTACAACATTTTTAATATGTTTTCCATTTGTCCTTGCTACATATTTTGAAATAAACGTCAGTTCTTCATTTCCCACGAGATTTATACATTGTTCAAAATTTTGAATATTTCTGAACCCACTTTTTTTCAAAGCCTTGACGTTTCTGTAGCAAATTTAGTCTTGTTTTTTAATATTGATGACGATTTAAATATAGAAATCACTGAGGTAGCTTTCAGTTATTAGCGTGTAACAGAGAGGTAGGTACAGCATTTTACGTCACGGTCATCGTCCACTTGCCACACAAAATTAAAAGTTCTGAAAACGTACGATTGTATCTTTTCTTGGCTCTTTGGTTTTGCTTCGTATCTTGAAGCACCAAACTGATGCGCTGATTAGCTTCTAATTTCAACTCCTCTTTCTTATTTTCCACGTCTAACCTGATTTTATAAATTCTAATTACAGGGATAAGTGTATATTTTTGTTTATCCTATCCAGTAAAGGCCATTTAATTTTCTGTAAAAGAAAACTGTCGAGGTGGCTATTTGAATGTCCGTCCAGCATTTTTTGTTTCTATCCGCCCTCAGATCTTATAAACTACCGAGGCTAGAGGGCTGCAAATTGGTATGTTGATCATCCACCCTCCAATCATCAAACATACGAAAATTGAAGCTATCTAGCCTCAGTAGCTTTTATTTTACTTATGGTTAAAGTTATCCATGATCGTGCGTCTGACGACGATACAGGACAGGCCACCTATGGGGCCGTGGCATATGCAGCATTATACTTAGAGCACCGAAAGATAGATGTGTGTTCAGTGGCCTTGATTATAACTGTACAGAAAACTCGATCGCGCCGAAGAAACTTTGGTGTATTTTTTTTTTTATATATATAATTTTATTTTATTCAGGGTTGGTTCCACATATTCCCTTCTAGCTTTGTTTCAAGATTGTTTTCAAATCACGACACTTTTTCCAACTCTTTGAATATATATATATATATATATATATATTATATATATATATATATATATATATATATAACAAGATACCTAATTCAACTCACTTTGAGTCTGAAAGTACGACCTTTTTTAACACGAAATATTGAGTAACGAAATCCCCATTTTTTTTTTCTTAAAGAAGTTAGCTGCGAAGAAACGGTGTAAGAATTTTTTTGTGCATTATAACTTTTATATTATTATATAAGGCCATAAATAGAATAAATTCAATCATCACACTTTTTTTACACTCCGTCAAAATTTCGTGCACTGGACACATCCGAAAGAAAATATGTACTTCTGAAAATGTGAAAGTCAGTGAAGCAATTATTATTATCGGCTGTTGCCTAGCACCTGCACAAGGTGTCATTTTAAATGAAAATCTTTAGCTCATGGAAAAGATACAGACCATAAGATATTGCATTTTTTATGTATTTTCTGTCAGGGAGGATTGAAAAATATAAACATACTATCTCTTTGTAAAAGGATATATTTAATATATGTACCTATAATTACTAGAACTAATTGCCTGCTTAAAGTGCTAGTATTACGAATCGACGGATATCCTAATTTCCACCGATATTACCAATTCATTATTATGACTATGGTCAGTCAGTCACCCATATTACGCTATATCTCATGTATTATTTATTATTTATTATTAAGTAGTCTGGTTTTATTATATATTATTGAAGTAGTAGTAAAATAACATCAAGTTTATTAAGTAACTAACTCTCTCTCCCTCTCTCTCATCTCTCTCTCCTATTACTACGTTTGTTTTTGCTCCGACATAATTATGTAGATTACTTTATGCATAGTAATATACTAACTAGCTAGCTAGCTGTAGCAGCAGTGTTGTTGTAGTAGTAGTAGTAGTTGTTGTAGTAGTAGTAGTATTTTTAGTTGTTGATGTTATAGTAGTAGTAGTTGTTGTTGTTATTGTTTTTGTTGAAGTAGTAGTTGTTGATGTTTTTGTAGTAGTAGTACTAGTAGTAGTTGTTGATGTTGTTGTGGTAGTAGTAGCTGTTGAGTTTGTTGTGGTAGTAGTATTTGTAGTAGTAGTAGTAGTAGTAGTTGATATTGTTGTGGTAGTAGTAGTTGATATTGTTGTGGTAGTAGTAGTTATTGTTGTAGTTGTTGCTGTTGTTGAGGTAGTTGTAGTAGTTGTTGTTGTAGTTGAATTAGTGTTAGTAGTAATAGTCGTTGTAGTGGTAGTAGTAGTAGTAGTAGTAGTAGTTGTTGTTGATGTTGTGGTAGTAGTAGTTGTAGTAGTAGTGTAGTAGTGGCAGTAGTAGTAGTGGCAATAGTTGTTGTTGTCGTAATAGTAGTAGTAGTAGTAGTATCGTATTGGAAAGAGCAAGAAAAGGGACAAAAGCAATAAAAAATTAATGACGACCCAACAGATCTGAATCTATTCTGATGCAAAGAATTCATAGCGTTATTCCGTGTTTTCTCCATTTCACACGTTTATTGTTTCCCGTTAGATTCATTGGCAGATGAAACTTCGTAAGAGGATTTATCTCTGAATTTTGAATGAAGATTTATGTATGACTCTGAGCGAGGCTTCCAGTATGATCAAAAGCTGGAAGGGTTCCCATGATGAATAATGGTAGTTCCTAGGAGTCCCCCTGGAGTTGGCGAGTTGAAACAGATGGTCAGCGTTGTGGAGGTAATTCCGAAAAGTGATCGATGTATAACGCATTTACGTTACTGAATGACTTGCAATGCCCTCTTTTGTCAATATATTTTTTTTTATTTAACATTATTCAGTTGTCCTCTCTCTGAGAGGGTCAGTGTGTCATTATGGGGATGGCGGCAGGTTAAGTTGACATTAATTTGTCCTGTGAGACCACAGGATTTTATATATAAAGTATTGAATGTAAAAGTGCGTCCAATCAATGAATTAAAAAGGTTTTTTTTCTCTGCGTTCAAGTCTTTGCAGAGATTTCTGTCTTGTTCCGATTTTAAGTAATATTTTAGCGCAGACGACAAATAGCGAAGGAGATACAACTCTCCTATGGGACTAAATTTCACCTCCAGAGAACGTCACAACAGACACTTCAGAGAGCAAGGGGTTTGATATTAGACGCATTTGACGATAATGTAAGACTGGCCACTTAAAAAAAAAAAACGCGCACATACATACATATATACATACACATATACATCTTTACACTCCTACAGTGGGTACTATGCTTTGTAGTAGACTTCTCAAGTTCTGCCGGAGATGTCAGGAAAAATTTTCTTTCGAACAAATGGAGAAAAGTCTTCAAAACACAATCCATCATTCAGAAAAATACACAGCGAATCTCCTATTGAGTTACGTTTATTATATTGTCAAATGATATTGATTCTCTTCTTTATTCGTCACCAAACATGGCACAGATTCATCACTCTACCATCATCTTTTTCAATTAAGAGTGCCACTATGGATATTCATAACTAGCAAATTAGTGTCAGTCGTATTGTGAAACTAATAGCGCTGATACATTCACTTCGAAATGAGTTTTGGAAGGAGAAACAGTAATATAAACTAATGCATGTAATACGTGTGACGCAGCTGCTGTCAGAAGTATTATTTCCAGATATCAGGTTCTTGTTACGGGGATTATACATTGCTTTAATGAAAACGTCTCATCAATTGCTCTTAATGTTTATGATCGACGACTAGATTCGTCGTAAACGAGATGTAATCGCTGCATCCTGACTGATATTAGCTTCGACGTAATTTTATTTTATTTGATGATTTCTTTTTATTTATTAGACTCCAATGGACAGGTGGAGAGTGTCATCGTTACTGATATTGCAAATCTTGATATTTATCTTGGTTTTATCTCCTTTTCCCCTACACTCCAATCGCAAGCAATGCGGTATTTTTTTCCATATCTTTACATTCTTTATTTTAGTGTCTCGTAGAAATGTTTTTTGAAAAGTCAATGAGAGAATCGATTCTGCCAAGTTTATTTAAGTTATTTCAAACAAGCAAGGAAAATAGCACGGGGCCGTGTTTTATATACCCTGAACTATTTGAACTATGAAACAAAATATCTCTAAGAATTTCAATTTCGTTAAGATTTTTTAAAAACAAAATTGGTGGTTTCCGGGAAAATATACGCAATGGTTACTACAGTTAAACCCGGTTTAGAAAACTTACAATCTATAAGGGTTTTATTTCACGTAAAATAATGTAAAAAAAATTAACTAGCCTTTACAATATCACAGCCAAATTAATTCCTCATATTATTCATTTCACCTTTATGTTGTGTGCAATCTGTCGCTTGTGTTTTCCCAGAAGTTTCTGGTTATTCCTCTGCATCCTCTCGAAACGATCCTGAATTATAAAACCCTTTTTCTAAGCCGTTCATCAGCTATTCTTTCCAAATGACCTATAACCTTCTCAGTTGCTCTTGAGATGTCATTTCTCTTGTCCTAACCTTCTTATATTCTTTAATTCTCATCTTTGTAGTCGTTTGTTTCTTATTGATAAAAAGAAATTCGCCGTGGGATTTATTTTTTTGGTTTCATCTCATTTATTTTATAGTCCTCTCTCTCTCTCTCTCTCTCTCTCTCTCTCTCTCTCTCTCTCTCTCTCTGTCCAACCACGTCAAACTTTCTCCTTGTAATGTTTTTATGGCTGAAGTGACTGAAGTTGCACCAGTGCTTGGCTTTTTTGAGGCGAAATTCCATTAATCCAAGTCTTTATATTATAGATCCTTTTACTCACTAATATCCCTTAGCATTTATTTCCTTAAAGAACACTTTTTAAAAAAAAAAAAACCTTTTTCCTTTTTGCTTACACAGCACAAACACTTCACCGTAAGAACGTTCAGACCTCTCTCTCTCTCTCTCTCTCTCTCTCTCTCTCTCTCTCTCTCTCTCTGCACCGTAATAGCCACACTTTATAATCATGATGGCGAATCGGCATCCAATCTGTATACATCTATGCTTCAGTGTCAATGGATAAAAACGTTGCTTTATACAACATATGCTGAGAAAGAGCAACATTTTTTGCATTATTTAACCATAAATCATTTCTGTGTGTGTGTGTTTTTTTTTTTTTGCCCTTCTCTCTATCTTCTGCTTCTCATTCAACTTTTTAACTTTACCTTTGTTTAAGGTTGATATAAACTCTGCTCTCTCCTAAAAAACACAAATAATTCTCAAGTCTACGCTTCAGTTTCATCAGTGAACGCTATGTTAGTTGTAAATATTATCGACGCCCTACTTTTCCTTATTTAGCAAATTTACACGCATGTTCAAAGTCCAGTCTTCCAAAAATATTAACAGGAATGCTTTAATGTCATTTGCCGTTATTTTTTTCTGAAGTGACCATCATATTCTTAAATTAAGATTTTCAAACAATTGTTGCCCAAATATTCAGTTTCATTCCTGAATTTAAACTTTCATGAATTATACACGCACAACTGACACGCCTCCGACCACTCCCCCCCACCCCCCCCCCCCCCCCCCCCCCCCCCCCCCACCCCCCACACCCCCCCCCCCCCCCCCCCCCCC
>NC_061107.1:12334547-12342047 GCF_015104395.2 Macrobrachium nipponense
ACAAAAAAGAATTAGACCGCTGTCAGAAATCAGGCTTTTAAAAAAGAATATGTAAAGACCTTTCCTTCGGATTTTGAAGTCTGAGGTCCCACAGCGTCTTACAACGATTGGAATTGCCAGCGAGAGTTTCCCAGCTAAAAGTAGCAGTGGAGTAACTATTCGAGGTCTTGAGAGATTGGGCGTCTGTTGGAGTCCAACTTCTGTCACATTCGATTGACGTTGCATACTTTATTTGATCGTCGAATCGTTAAAGTCATAATACATCAGAAGTGGCTTTATTGTTCAGGGGAAACGCATTTTGAAAATCAGCTGAAGTGGAATATGAAATATTCAGCAGGAATCGGGAACGCTTCAGGCTGCAACATATATTTTAATAATATGCTGTTAACAAACCGACATCGTAAAAAAGAGACTAACATGAAAGTATCTATGCAGGTTGAAGTTCATTTGAATACCCAATTTGACGGTCTATCTGCATTTTAATTGAGTACAATACAAAACCACTCAAGCTCAAGCTTAATGACCTCATATAAGACTGGAAGATAGAGAAGATTCTTTTTATCAGGACAAGGTTCAGAAGGGAACAAGACTCGAAGTTGGAAATATTTATATAGAAAATAACAGTAAATACAGCTTGAGGGGGAACGCAGTTCCTCGAACTTTTTCTGATGTCTAGCTTCTCAGTAAAGTCTGACTCGTTTTTTGCAGCCCCAGAAAAGTTGTCAGTAGCTACGTAGTACCATAAGCAGAATGAGGAAGAATCCTTCATGCGAGGACAACTGGATAGTGCCCCAGTTTTCTCTAAAGACTTAGAAAACGAGGATTTAAAAAAAAATTGGCGGTGGCAAATTGCCAAAGTATTAAGGCGTTCTGGGCAGTTTTCCAAAATAATCTAAGGCATTTTAGACAGTTCCTAAAGAATATATCCATAAACTAAGGCGTGCTGGACAGTGCCCAATATAAACTAAGACGATCTAGATAGTTCCAAAGAATATATCTATAAACTAAGGAGTTCTAGGCAGTTCCCAAAGAATATATTTATAAACTAAGGCTTTCAGACATTTCCCAAATATAAACTAAGCGATCTATAGTTCCCAATATTATCTGATCAAAACTAAGGCGTTCTAGGAACAGTTCCCAATAACTAAGGCGATCTAGATGTTCCCAAATATATCTATAAATTAAGCGTTCTAAGACATTCCCAATATTAAGGCGATCTAGATAGTTCCCAAAGAAATACTATAAACTATTTATAATCTTGCCTGAAATTTTGGAGACATTTGCAGACTGCTGAGGTAATTAGTTCGGCGTCATAGTGATGGATGTCAGTAGCACTTTAGGACAGTACTACGAAAATAACTTCAAACGCGTAAGACTGGCGAGCTCTGTTTTCTCTAGGAGTAAGCCACCACATCGAACTCCAAAAACATGTCAACGTGAAAAGGATTCATTCATTGCAGATGTATATGAATGGGTGCGAAGAATACTGCTTTCGTGGACAACTATATAGGCCCACCGAGACCCTCGTGCCACCCATCCTCGAGAATCCCAAATCTCGTTGCTTAACTGCGCTCCAAGAAGCTCACTTTCTTCCTAACAGTAGACCGATGTCAAGTCTATGCGTCATTTGATCCCAACCAACAATGATTCTCCAACTGGGTACCGGGGCAACCCTGGTGTGCCGGTGCCAGACATTGCCTAAGGGTGCCGCAAGGAACTTTGTCTTGGCTAGATATCTCAATGAACAATTGTAAAAAGAAAAATAAATCAATAAAAAAAAAAATTCCGGAAGCCTCATAAATTATTATCAGTGTCTATTTTAATGCATTAACATTAAAAGATATAGTCTTCTGATATATATATATTATATATATATATAATATATATATATATATATATATATATATATATATAATATATATCAGAATCTATATCTTTTTAATGTTAATGTATTAACGTAGTACTGATCATATGTATATCTATATATGATATATATATATATATATATATACCCTATATATATATATATCTATATATATATATATATATATCATATATATATATATATATATATATTAAATATAATATATATATCAGTGTCTATTTTAGTGCATTAACATTAAAAAGATATAGTCTTCTGATATATATATATATATATTATATATATATATATATATATATATATATATATATATATATATATATATATATATATATATATATATAGTATATATATATATATATATATATATATATATATATATATAATACTATATATAGATATATATTGTTACGTATGAGCCCGGCCTTGAAAGAACTCCAATACGTAAACATGATAATTGAGGGAAAAACTAGTGATTGCTTGAACTTACCGTAAGAAAGGATTTAAAGTGAACATTTACTCTAGAGGAAAGATCGCCAGAAAACTCAGCTAATTACTTTACAGCTATTTATTTACAAGAGGCTGCTTAACAGCCAAGGTTAAGTAAATGCAACTGGTCCCCACATGGACTAATAATATCTCTCAAGTGAATGATTGCTGGCGCAAAATGAAATTCACTAATAAAGCTGGTTTCGATATCTTGCGTAATGCAACACTTGAAGGCAGACAGACTTGACACGTGACTCAGGGAATCTGGAAAAGGATCCCAGATTAGACCAGATAAAAGAAAAATGACTTCTTGCACAAGTTACGATTATTCAGTTTCTCTAACACTGGGGCAAAGGAAACTCTGATGGTTCACTGAGGTATGCACTGAAGACTTAGTCTTTGACAAGTCACAAGGGGAAGCACATGGCCCGATGATGACAAAGGGCTTTTGATGTAGGAGGGATAAAAGTGATGACTTGAAAATGAAATTAGCAAGAGTCGTATGGTAGTAAAAGGTGCTGGTTTGGAGTTTACACTTTAGACGTACCTGGATGCCATATTCAGTGGATCTTTGTAGAAATGCGGCCTGGCTTTGTCTCAGGTCTGGGGCTCGGGCGCGCCAGTACGCCGTTAGGCTTAAGTGTGGGAGGCTGGCTGGCTGGACATCCGTCTTAGGTCATGACTGCAGTCGAACTGAGAGAGATACTGGTTCTCTTGGAATCACGGGGCTTCCATATACCGCCTCGGGCACTGCCTGAAAGTGTACACAACAACCAGCAAATTGGGAAGGAAAATAGGTCTTATTGTAGAGGTCCCTAAACTCCATCTCGATGGCCTAGCTACTCTTGTGACTGCCTCTCTTACCATAAGCTTCCGTCAGACCGGAAATTCCTCCCTAGCCTTCCTACGACATGCTCTCTCCCAACATCAGTTGCTTTAGGAGAAGGAGGCATGGATGCTTCTTTTATAACTACCATTAATTAAAAACTGCTGGGAAGGCGAGGCGTTCGATAAACGTAGCAGCTCCCCCTGTTAAGAAGGCATTCACTCCCTTTTGGGCGTGAAGGTCTTGGCTTAAATAAGTTGATCGTCTCGACTACCCAGTTCTCCTACTCTAACTTGAAGTTTTTTTGAGCAGCGATACAGCTAACTACAGTGACCTACCTAACTTATAGGTGGAGATGCTAAGTGTACTAACTTAATGGAGTAATTTAGTCTTTCCTAAGTAATAGCTACGGGTTGTCTGTGAGGACAGTCTACTCTACCCCTAGATAAGGTTACTTGAAAATTCTACTTACTACTAACCTAATTCCCTGGTACTAAATCATTAGCCTAACCTACTCATTACAGTTAATTCGAGATGCAATCATTCCAGAGTGTTGTACGCACAGCAGCAGTTCAGCGACGGAATTGTTAAAATACATGATGTGAGGTAATGATGCGTGAGAATGATGTGGGGTTAGTAGACCAGGATGGAAATGTAGGTGAGGTAATATTTATGTGTGAGGGTTAGTATTACAATTGCTAGGGTTAGAGGGTTAGTTTTTACGGTGGCAGAGATCAGGCTGGCTACCTTCTCTGGGTAGGTGCCAGGATCACTCTGCAATTGAATGCGACACTGTACCTCGGGCACAGGTGTCAAAGAGAGCATGTGGCTCTTTGGTTAGTGTGTTAATGATTTGTTACGTCCCTTCTTCTTCTTCTTCTTATTCCTCCAGGACCTGGCTATACCAGTCCTAGGAGTAGACGGAGGCACCGGCTCTGGGGTAAGGCCAGAAACGCCGTCAGGAGCAGAGGCAGTGGTAGCCTGAGGGATTGCAGGAGAACACCCTACATCGGTATCTGCAGCAACCGTCGTAGAGGTGGAACCTACTGCAGGGGAGGCCCTCACTCCGGCTGCTGCGACAACCGTCGTAAGGGGAAAACTCCAGGCTGACTCCTGGTCGGGCAGTTCCTGGTTTTCCAGAGGAGGTATGAAGGTAAGGTCTGCCGGAGGTTCATCCTCGGGCGACAGAGGTAAGGATGAAGAAGAATGATAGGCTGGAGATTGGCCATGGGCTGCGGTAAGCTCCATGCCTGTTGGAGGATCTCCTGTAGGAGGATCCTTGATAAGGTTAGGCGCCAGCACTAGCTCAGGGCCAGGCGCAGAGGTCAAAATCGGTGGTGGCTCTACGTCCAGGCTGGACGGAGCTTGGCACTGCTCAGTGCTGCCAAGTGGCACTGGCAGAGAGTTGAGGTCGACTGGACCTGTGGCGGATACCGGAGATGCAATACCTCTCAGCGTGCCCTTGGAATGGGGAGACAGAGGCTCCTGTCTCTTGTTGAAGGCTAAGCCTTGTGGAACATGGACAGTGCCCGCTGTTGGTAGTCTGCTAGGGTACCTAGGCCAATTTGTGGATGCCCTAGTACGTTGCAGGTTTTGCAACGGAACTGTGAATGGTCAATCTCCCTCCTTGGTAACGGGGAAGACTGTTGGTGGCCGTACTTCCGGGAGGAAGTAGGTCTTGGATGGCTCCTTGCTTTGGAGTAGTTTGTCGTGGGGTTAGGACCCCTAGGCTTTTTGAAACGAGAGGGAGACTTCATGTCTTGCCCTAGGAGGAGGTCGTAACCTCCTGGAATGTAGCTTGCAACTGCAAGAGTACATACTTTGGAAAAATGAGGTCTGGTGACTCTCAATTGTACGGTCGGAAGGATCAGCTTGATATGGTTGATACCTTCAATGGTTATTAAGAGACGTCTATCGACGTTAGCCCCTCGGGGGATTCGATCTTCCCGTATCAGGGAGATTTGTGCGCCAGAGTCGTCGTAGGCTCTGACGTGGCTTGGCTGATAATGACTTTGGAGGGGTGCGACGGTTATAGGGCCCTTAGCTGGGGGTCCTAGGGAGGAAGAATTTGTAACTGCCATTGCGATGGCAGGAATATTAAAATTAGCGCACCCTCCATAGTTGGCAGACATGTGACCCTTGCGGCCACAGTCATGGCAGAACTTGTTCCAGAACCTCTTCCGTGGCACTGGACGGTAAGGCCGAGATGGCCCCACAGGTTGCGAATCTGTGGAGTCACCAAGGCTGGTAGTGTGCTCTGGCACAGGTGAAGAGTCCTCTCTGGCAGTGATTTAACGTGGGGAGGTTAAGGAAACCTCCGTTGAATCACCCTCGGAAACAAGTCCGGGGTTAACTGGTGGGCTTACCTCTTCCAAAAGGGAGGAGGTAGGCAGTGAAATGGTAAGAGGGGGACCAGAGACGGCAGGACTGTGAGAGACAGTGGGTGTAGGGCTGGAAGCTGGCAGAGTGGCTGGAGCTAAGATACTCTCCTTACGGGCCTTCTCCCGCTTGATTTCGAGTTTCTTCTCCTTGAGAGCGAGCTCATGCTTTCTCTCTTCTTCCCTTGCCTTCCTTTCTGCTTCTCTGGTTTTTCTCTGGTTTTCTTTTTCTTCCCTTTCTTGCAGGCGTGCGGCATCCTGTTGCACCTTTATCCACTGGTCAAGTGCTGGTCCAGTGTAACAGGCCTCCTTGCCCAGAGTTATGAGGGCTCGGAGCTTCTCTAGCTCTATGGCAAAGAAGTCGCGGGAAGCTGGGGAAGACATTTCCCTTAGTCTGCAGTACAGGCTCTGACAAAGTTGAAAATAATGGCCAGGAATGGTACTGAATGGAATGGGAGTGCCTACTATGTAACATGGCACTCACTTGGAAATGGGTTCTGCAATAATGATAGTGAAAAAGTCTTAAAAGACCGGGTGCTCTGTGGCACTTTGGGATTGGCACCTTTTGATGAGGCAGGAAAATCAAATAGTGTGCGGCGTACGTCACACTTAAGGGCGTTCCTCACTTGGGAGACGCTGGAATGGGCAACCTGTAGGTCCAATACAGGTGCACGGCACTTTCAGAAAAGCGTTCCTTGGGACAGCATTAGTAGTGCTGTTATTGCGGCACTTCGGGAGGTGTTCCCTTGGAGTGGGTGATCCGGGATAGCGGATACACTATGGATTGGGCGTTCCGTAAGGACGGACACGCAGGTTTGACAGCACTTAGGGCTGGTATTGCGGCATTTCTTCTGGGAGGCGTTCCCTTGTAGGTGTTCCGAAGGATTACGTTAATTTCTCTGCAGAACGATAGATACTAGTACCGAGATTAATATTATTTACGTTAAACTCTCAAGACTTCGTTACTTTGCTTAAATCGTTGAGAATAGTGTTTAAAGGGATAAAACATGGTTGCCGCTTTGTGAGACTGGAACGTTGGCTGGGAAAGCGTCACGCGCGAAGCTTACAAAGCTGGCCAGCTTGAGTGGTTACCAACACTTGGAATGAAACCTACGTTAAAATGAATTCCCCTAACCTATCACAGACAAAAGAATTGTACACTTCTTTTGCCGTAACTATTAGTAGAACACTCCTAACTAGCTAGGCTTCTCACACAGCAATAAACCCTGGGCAAAGCACTTCCTAGTTTGATCTGGTACTTTCTGGCATCTATCTACACAAGTGTTAGTGTCTCGTCAGAACAAAAACAATACGATTTACAAATAACAGAATTCACTCGGCGCTCTGGCCGTTACAATATAATAATATTTCTCACTTAACACTTATTTAAAACACTTCGTAATAAAAATACTTAAACGTACCCTTAAGCTAACATTGGTTATAAAATAATCATATTATATGAATGGTATAACCTTACCGTGAGCCAGTGTGTGTCTTCCGCTACAAATGTGCGTTGATTTGCGCTTTTGTAAAAACATTTACATTTTAAGCTTTACAAGGGATAACGCGATTTACAAGCTTTTTTAAGCAAGCCCAGATTCGATGCTGGCAAGCAGTCGTCATTGTTACGTATGAGCCGGCGGGGGGTTGAAAGGACTCCAATACATAAACATGAATAATTGAGGGAAAAAATAGTGAATTGTTGAACTTACCGTAAGAAAGGATTTATAGTGACATTTACTCTAGAGGAGGTCGCCAGAAAACTCAGCTAATTACTTTACAGCTATTTATTTACAAGAGGCTGCTTAAACCCTCTTACGCCGGAGCCCTAAAAATCAAAACGTCTCCCGTATGCCGGGCCTGGTTTGGAGTGAGCGCGGAAGTGGATAATTTTTTAATTTTTTTCAAAAAATTACAGCGCGCGT
>NC_061107.1:12347047-12355883 GCF_015104395.2 Macrobrachium nipponense
AAGAAGGATTGTAGCCTTTCGACAAGTTTTTTTTTAGCTTATTTTGTGTACCGTTGCTGGAAACTGATCAGTATTTGGCAATTTGTTACTTTTGAGATTTTGGGATGATATAAGAATATTTTAGTTCATCCTTTTCTCATCACAGATGATAACAAAAGATAAGGGAAACTAGAGAGATGTCCTATAATAATTGATGCATAAATCCCTATGCAGTCAACAATCAAATGGTCACAAAGTTCAACATACCCCCTGCTCTCTCTCTGTCTCTGTCTCTGTCTCTGTCTCTGTCTCTCTCTCACACACACACACACACACACACACAGAAACGCACGCGCGCGCGAAAATACCAAAGTCTTGCATTGCATAATTCAGTTTTGTTTTTTTTATTTCCATTGCAAGTTTGCTGCATTAAGAAAATATAGTGATTGGTATGAAGCTACTTTCCATGATGAATAGAAATTTTTTAAAAATTCCGCCTGTGATTTTTTTTTCAACCCTCCGATTCCCGGTAAACTCGAATTGAAAGGTTTGAAATGAAAAGTAATGATCCTAATGAAGCTATAACCAGCTTTTGAAGAGGAAAATTAATTATCAGAAATTCTGTATAATCTTGTCATTACAGCAGATTAAATCTTCAGACTTAATGCGCCTTGCATACTGTTTGCTAATCTCGAACGAAAAGCATCATGTTTCTGAGAACCAGAGAATTTCTTTTTTTATTAATTTTGGTCACTTCACTTAGATATCATTTCAAAGATAATTGATTAACTTTTGTTGCTCTTGAGGTATCCTCAAAATCGCAATTACGTTCGTAACAGCGAATGTAAGACTTTAGTTTTTAGTTTTCACACATTAATTTTTTGTAGACCGTCAACGTTTATAATGCTAAATTACCATTAAATATCACTGGGTATAATAAGAGATATGAAACACCACACACACACACACACACACACACACACACACACACACACACACACACACACACACACATATATATATATATATATATATATATATATATATATATATATATATATATATATATATATATATATATATATATTATATTTTATTTATATATAAAGTGAATAGATATTTCTTGCTCAGTCTGGTATAAAGGATTGCAACAGAAAAAACTGCAACATTTTGAGTCTTTTGCGATGTGTAATTTCTCTCGCCTCTCGAGGTGGCGTCAGTTGGCAAGCGAAAGGCGGAACAGTTGAAGAAAATCCTTTCTTTCTTAGACAGAGCATAGTTTTCCTTTTTAAAGCACTAACTGAACGTGACGCTACTGATTTTATTGGGAAAATTATTATCCGCTTTCCTTGAACCGTTTGTTACCCTGGAAGATCTTCTTGATGTTTGTTAAAGTTTCTCGGATATTGACATTCATTATATCATACTATTTTTTATCCATCTAAAATTTACTTTCTTTGTATACTTTATCCATGTAATATTTACGTGCGTTGAGTCTTGATTCCGAAATATGGATTCTTTTCGAAGACCTTGTCAGTTAGGTTTGATGATAGTCATCTTATGAAAAATATCTGGACTTAAGAAAAACAATCTATTTCATTGCTGTAATTGAGGGACAGGAAAATTCCCTCTCGATGTAATCAAATTCTCTTTACACTGCACTCCTTTACGAAGGAGAGGAGACTCAGTAATGTATTCTGTAAATGTCTGAAAGTCCTAAAGGCTAAAAAATCTTAATGGAAAAGAAATTATGTAGGATTTGAGACATCAAAATACCTGTAAAACCGAAGACTACTACCGCGTCTCTCTAGATTCGGTAAAAGAAAGTCTTCGCCCAAAAAGGGCACCATGTTAATAGTAGATTCACATCACCCGTGCATCTGATACTCAGGCCAGTTCCTTACGACTCTCCTAATTGGCTGTTGATAAGCAATCACAAGGCTGGAAACTCTCAGTCTCTCGAGAGATTAAACATATTCAGGATGTATGTTCCGCCTCTCCTGAGGGATACTTTTGACAACCAATCAGGAGCGTCGTAAGGGACTGGCCTAGGCATCAGATGCACGGGAGATGTGAATCTACCATAGTGAGGTTGTACTACCGGCCCCTTAGAGATGAGCATAAAAACACAAACAAAAGACGGTATATAGAAACATAAACATAGTCAAAACCATAAATAAATAGCGGTAAACATTCCGATAGACGATTGACGGGAACGAGGCCGCGGTATTAATCATCTGTTTGACCAAAAATGACACTTGGTGCGCAACAATTTAAAAATACCTTTTGATTCATTAATGAATTGCAACGCAGTGACTGTTATCGCGATCGGCGGGAAATAGTGCTATGGGTACGTGGTGTAATGAACAGCTTTCTGTTTCCTGGTGAATGGACCAAACAATACAATATACGTGGCAGTAGGTTCATACTATACTGTCATACTGCAATATAAAATAATGGTAAAATCTTGATCTTCTGTCGAATCCTTACATAAGTGTTTGAAGGTTCCTAAATAAAAACGTTACAAACATCAAGTAGATTTTAGATTTAGTAATAAAAGTTAATTTTCTGCTTGTCTTCTGTTATTTAAAATTAGTTTACCTGACATTTTGTGATTTTTTTAATCATGTGCTACCATCTTATCATCTTTACTGCTTGGCCATTCATTACTCTACGATTTCAGTAACAAATGCCAGTCATATTAAATATTAAACAAGAATAAGGAGTCAATTTCAGTAGTAAATGCCCGCATATTAAAAAAAAAAAGACTAAGGAGTCAAATTAAGTATGACGCAACATATCTCGCTGGAGGAATTTTATTCCCAAAACTACAAAATAGCAATCAAAATCATTTCAATCGATGTAGCTTTTGGCTCAAATGATTCCCAGGAGGAAACTGTTCATGAAATGTTTCTTGAATTATTAATCATACAAGAATAAGCAGGAAGGTAATATATTTTGAATTTAGATTGCAGAGGATATACCGAGCTCTCTTTTTACATATTAAAATCGGTTGTATTTCGTCATCTATCATTTGGTGGTGTACGCTTGCAGAAATAGAGGATGTGACTAAATAAATAATGGAATCATTCATCCCTCCTACAAGCTCACTTTATTTATTTTCGTTTCATAAGCTCAACAAATACAATAAATGAATTATTAATTTGAATTTCATTTTTCCCCTTGTTGCATTGCAAATCACCAAACCGTAGGGAATGCATTAGAATTAAACTGAAGAGCAATGCACTCTGAAAGCCAAACGCAGCTGGCTTTAGTGTCAAGCATAAAAGAATGCTTGAATTTTGACCTTCTCGAGAATAAATACGAATTTTTCCTGCATGCCATTAACACAGCACCTGGGGCATTGGGCATTGCTCTTTAGTCAGAATTGCAACCCAAATCAAAATGCGAAAATGGGAAAAAGCGAACCCTGACATATTTCCATATTAAGGTAAAAGTGAAGCAATTGAACCAAATGTCGAAGTTTTATTCGAAACCGGGAAAAAAAAACAAAAAAAATTGTAGCATTACAAAAAGCCGTAGTCAGAATTGGTGCAGCCAAAAGGACCGATGATGAATTGGGACTTTGGAAATAATGAGCGACTCGGGATAAGATTACAATACTGGGGGAAATATGGAAATGCAAATACAGTATGAAAGAAGGAGGCATATATCCAGAAGAATGTCAACTGTGACTGATATGAAAACGCCTGAAACCATTATAAAAATATCTACGTAGATATGTTACTAAAGAACAATTCTGAGATGATTATGGGTGCCCGATGTGAATTCACTCTTATAAGAGGAGTTAAAGCGTTAACTGAGCTGTCTTGCAGTGTATGGTTTGAATGAATAATCAAAGACGTAGACGTACACTCTCGGAACTTACTTACGCGAGAGAAAGCGGTATACGATGAAGATAATCTAGGTTAGTAGATGCCATAGTTATAAGTGCATAAATTCCCAATTGTAATGTTAGCTGCTATTTTTTTTAATGTCAATTAAGTTTCATCCTGCCATGAAGAAAGCGAACGCAGCTAAAGAAGTTATAAGAATAATTGGTAACGCTTTTCTCACAGGGATTTCTGTAGGTAAGGTTAAATAAAGTGCGTCTGAAGAAAGGGAACAATTGAATCTACCATAAGTCTATCTTGTCCTGCCAGTCTATTTCAAAAATGATTTGTTAAAATGTTAAAGAATCTGATCCGTCACTAAGAAAATTTTGTTTTTTTGAGGTGAATTAATTGCAATTTATTGTTGAATGGATATACTTTTCTCAGAGGTGGATTTCGGGAATTTCTGCCGGGTTTAAGCCTTTGAAATCATCACGGGAACTTGCAACATAGGTCGATTCCTAAATGGAAGGAAGGATAAAATTTCATATAGGGTTCAATTGAAAACCAAAATACGGTGGAAAATGAACTTTTAAGTAGTAATCACATGAATATACAATAACCGGCAAAAATGCAAATATACAATGGCCACAAAATTAATAACAAAGTCGAAAACAACAGCAATACTGTGTAATTTCACTTTTAATATAAAATTAAAGAAAATGACGCCTTCAAAGGATATAATTACTAAAAAAAAGTTCTAATGAAAGGACTTTTAAGAGCATCGGAAGGATGCCAGGATGAAGTCATTGACTGAACCGTTCCCTCAGTAGATCCTTATCTTGCCTGATTTCCTAGTTACCAGTTCTGGGAATCTTCATGGCTGCAGTAAAAACCATTAGGAGTAATTACTAGGGTTCATGCGAGAGTTCGTCTTACCGAAAGTCATTGCTTTCGGGGAATTCTTCGTAGATTTTCCCTTCACTTCCTTAGATTCCTTGAGATATAAAAGGCGCTATCCCAAATAAAGGTATATATATATATATATATATATATATATATATATATATATATATATATATATATATATATATATATATATATATTTGTGTGTGTGTGTGTGTGTGTGTGTGTGTGTAAATATACATATATATAATATATAGATATATATATATATTTGTAGTGTTGTGTGGGTGTCTGTGTGTGTGTAAATAACATATATTATTTTTTTTCTGTCAAACCACAAACTTTATTTCTGTTACAGGTATGGATACTGACGTATCATCTCAAGAGCGCTCCATACAAATGACAAATTCCTAAATTTCATGAAATATCTGTTCTTATTGAACGAGATATTTTGTAGCGGTAGATGCATAGCCGACTGAATACTGATTGTAGTTAAGACCGTAAATCCGTAACGTTTTATAACCTTATTAGTGAATTATATACTTTATTATTTAATATATACCCGGAATTTTTATTAATGGGCAATACACCGCACAGGTGTTCATGGAGTTCTGAATACCAGTGTTCATGGAGCTTAGAAACACGTGTTCATCAAGCTTAGAATGAAAGTATTGATAAGGCATAGAAAACTTGTGTTCATGTATTTTTAGTTAGTGTGGATGTGTGTGTGTGTGTGTCATGATTCTGTGTTAACAGTATATATCATGCACCGATGTCCAGAATATGGTGAAAAATTCAGATATATTTATTTTGTGACCTCTGTACAACCTATACTTTGAAGAATACTTACCATTTCAGAGATATTTATTTTGTCACCTCTAGACACCCTATACGTGAAGAATAATTTCCATTTCAGATATATTTATTTTGTGAGCTCTATTCAGCCTATGCTTTGAAGAAAATTTATTTAGTGACCTCTGTTCAACCTATACTTTGAAGAATACTTTCCATTTCAAATATAATTATTTTGTGACTTCTGTACAACCTGTACTTTGAGGAAAACTTTCCATTTCACATATATTGACCTTTATTATACCTATAATTTGAAGAATACTATCCATTTCAGATATGTTTTATTTTGTGACCTCTGTACAACCTATACTTTGAAGAATACTTTCCCTTTCAGATATATTTATTTTGCGACCTTTGTACAACATATACTTTGAAGAATACTTCAATTAACAGCTTATGTTTTTCTCGTCTCTTATCCCTATTGGAAGCTTACGACGGCAAACGTCCATTAAATCTGTTACACCATGTTTAATCTTCACGGTCAAACATAGATCTCTGGTTGCCATAAAAATTCGCGCCAAACCGTATCAAGTTCGGCTCGCTTCCATCAGGTCTATTATTGGATGGACGAGAGAGCATGACCGCGTCCCTTTATCCCAAGTGAAGTGGCTTTGGTGGAGTATATGATATTGAACGTTGTTGTTCGCGATGTACTGTGACCTTTTATCTTCTGTTAGCCGAATGTTATTATTATTATTATTATTATTATTATTATTATTATTATTATTATTATTATTATTATTATTATTCAGAGAAAGTAGTAGGATCAAAATCTACGTTGTTCCTGAGTATTTTATAATAATGAGAGAGAGAGAGAGAGAGAGAGAGAGAGAGAGAAGGAGGGGGGTTAAGGAATGGGGACTGGAATTATTGTTTAAACTATCGTATATCAAACGGATCACAATAACCCAATAGAGTAGAAAGACTTTGTGAGAAAACGTTATCGATTTCATAATGGAGAAAATCTCCATGACATTGTGGATCCCGAAAGAACCCATCGTCAATTAAACTATTAAATGAAGTACAGCAACTTTTTTCGAAAATAATTAAAATAAAAGAGTAAACGACTTAGATTTTTTTTCTTTTTCTTTTAGTAGTTATTTACGCAAGATCAAAATAATAATGTTGAATATTATTTTACTGAACATCACAAGTTGATACCGAGTTCAAAGTTCCTACAACACTGCTGCAAGGTTAGCTACATTTAAATAGACATACAGTCACGTCATTTAAAAAATAAAAAAATTATAAGATATCAAAGCTTCTGGATGTGTTTGAGTAATTATTTTAGTTCAGTGTTAGTTTTCTGAAAAAAAAAACTATTGTGTCGACTTTGCCTGTCCGTCCGCACTTTTTTCTGCAGGAATAAACACACATTATTAATCTTCAAAAGTGTCTCAGTGGGAGTATGGTTGGATGTGTTACGAAACTTAGCTTTTCAAGGATTTTTGTACTTTTTTTATCCACATTGGAAAATGATAGCTATTCCCTCAAGTCCCTCAGTGTAACTGAAGGGTTGTGTATGAATTATTTTGCTTTCAGTTTTGAGTGGCTAAGGAAAATCTTTTTCCATAAAGAGAGAAATTTACAAAATAAGTAAACCGTGGAAAAATTATACAACTTTTAATAAAACACGTTAAGGTCACAGGAATTGGTTAGAAATCATTTTCATTCTCTGATTGCATACGCCAATGCATTATCATTTTAAAATAAAACTATTAGGTTTACTGGATATAAATTAAGTAATAACATTGCACGATCAAGTGACGAACATTCACGCAGTTTGTCTTTGACCTTCTGTGAAGTATTTATTAATTTCCCACTGAATTTGCTCCATTCTGAAAATAACCACTTCTGCGCAAATGCTGCTCTGGGGAAGAAACAGTTCGTTTTCGTCGAATGAACTTTTCTCGCAATATTACAGAACGTTTGAAATCGAATGGGTTACCTGCTGCGAACTGATTCATGGACCTCTTGGTGACCTGTTTTCTTAGTTGTTGATTCCAGTAAAATGAATTCTCTTGTTTATTCGAAGTTACAGCAATCGTCTTTTGTGCAGTACTGAGAGCTGGTTTCTCATTGAGTTACTGTCAGATTTTGATATTTCGTTGCTTCATAATTCCATTTATTGTCAAGGTGTATTTATAACTCGTTCAATTCGAATGAAACTGTAAACTCATCATACTTTAATCGCATACACAGTTTATTATGATGATGATTTCAGATGCTTACAATACCTCTCGGTTACTGTACCACGCTCCTTAATAAAAATTTCACATAAAAATGCCTCAATCCCCATTCAAAATAAGAGAATAGCACCCATGTTCGTATTTTTTTTGTGTCAGTAGAATAAAGCTCTGAGGGGATGTGCAGGCAATAACTGACTTTTGGCCGAATCAAACAGCGAACCAGCTATTGTCTCTTTTTGAAAAGGAACAGAGGCAGGATATGGAGCTGTTCGCGGCTTTAGGGCGAATTTACACCGTTATCCGATTTGAAGAGATCGGATTGGTGCCCGCCATTAATAGACATTTTTAGGGGGAGCAACAGTTATCAATTTGAAATCTTTCATGTATCATCAATTCGGAAAGAATATTTACGTTTCGGATGTGATTATAAATTTTGAAATTGGGCATGTAATCAATATAATCTGAAATTGGGCAATAGTCTCAAATAGAGCTTATGATCATATGATTCGAAATGTAGCATATATTTGTATATTTGAAATTTAACACATAATCATATATTTTGAAATTTAAACTTAATCATATTATTAGAAATTTAACACATAATCATATAATTTGAAATTTAACTCATAATAATATGATTTGAAATTGGGCATATTAATATATAATTTGAAATTTAACACAATCATATATTTTGAAATTGGGTATATTAAAATAAAATTTGAAATTTAGCATATATCATATTACGTGAAATTGGGCAGTGAGTATATAAGTTTGAAGTTTTTCGTGTAACCGTGGTATTTCTAATTTATCATATAATCACATAATTTGCAATTTAGCATTTAATCATATAATTTGTAATTCAGCATGAACGCTTATAATGTGACATTTCATATACTCGTATAATTTGAAATGACATTGGTCCATATAATCATTTAATTTGAAATTAATATATATTCTAAATTTGAAGTGTGGCATATCATATAATATGTAATTTGTTAAATAGTTTTTATTATTTGAAATTTGGCATAGAATCATATTATTTTGAATTCAGCATACTATCACATAATTTGAAATTTA